>NW_010183313.1:68285-105969 GCF_000695765.1 Mesitornis unicolor
AGATATGAGTGCTGAGCTTAACACCATGGGTCTGCATCAGCGCTGGAGCTTCATCCGCTGTCACGATATTGGTAATGCTAAAATTGAGCATAGTCTTGTGGGCATTGTGCTGGCAGTTCGATCACTTTGTGTATCACTTCCACTGGAAGTGAGGTGTGCCTGTACAATCACAGAATCACAGAATCTCAGGACCTCGAAAGATCATCTAGTCCAACTCCCCTGCCAGAGCAGGATCACCTAAACCAGGTCACACAGGAGTGCGTCCAGGTTGGCCTTGAATGTCTCCAAAGAAGGAGACTCCACAACCTCCCTGGGGAACCTGTTCCAGTGCTTTTAGGGGTGGTGACATTAGCCAAAATACTCTTAGGGCTCACAGATGTGTGAGATATTTGAGGTGACCGGGCTACGTTACATGACAGTACTTGGGAATTGCTCTTGCCCCTCCACTTGGCTCAGCTGATCATTGTAAGCAACTTTGGGATGACAAAGAATCACCGTCTGTCCCATTTCTCTCTCCTTTCATCTCAACTGAACAAATGCTGTTCTTTCACCCTCTCCTTGTAACTTATGGTTGATGTCTTTCCTACAAAGTCAGACCCAAACTCAGTCGTAATTACCATCTACTCAAGCTGTCGGGGGGTCTCATCTGGTCTATTCTCTCTTGTTTAATAAAATGTAGCTTGTGACACCCACGTTAATATGCTCTAAAATGAGAATTGACTATTTGGAAGTTAATCATCTACTGAGTCATATTTACTCTGTAATCTGCCATGAGCCATCCTCCTTGTTATTCTCCATTTCACATATTTGATGTCTTCTTTGCATTTTGAATTTTACCATCTCGAATTTCATCTGGCTGATGCACTTCTACTGAATGCTTTACAGATGTGAATTTGATTTCATTTAATTAGATTCAGCGAATGCCTTGAAAGACCAAAATATGACAAATTTGTATCTGAGTCTCTGTCAATCAGTTCTACAAGACATTAACCATCTCCTTTTAAAGCATATCAAATAGACACTTCAGGGTTGCAGGCCTCGACTTGCTAATTTTACCTTCATTGACTGATCAGCTAAAAAGCCTACACTTTCATCAACAGATTTTTAAACAATTTATTTATGTTCCTGAAGTGTCCTTGATATCTACACATTTTGCAATTCTTCCATATTTTTTTAGTAAATTATCAAGCAGCAGACACAGAAATGCAGACAAAAACCAAGCTTTGCAATTTCATTTCATGTACAAACAATTAAATATCAGTATTTCAAGGCATGTCCCATACTTTATTGCCTTTGAACAAGGGTGCAGTTGCTCATTTATGAGGGAAATTATATGCATAGCTTCAATTTTCATGAAATGTTTCAACTAAAAAGAAAACATTTTCATTGAAGGAGCACTAATATTTCAGTGCTACTTGTAAATTAAATTCTACAGCATCATCTACATAATTACCTATCTTGCTTTCATAAGCCACTCTTCTACTGTCTGGTCTTCAATATCTTATTATTTGTTTCAAAGCTATAAGCTGTTTTGTCGTGATACTTTCTGAATTTTTTAGAAACATATAATTCTGTAGAGTGTCTCATGTCACATGGCTATCCAATCATTTTATTTTACTTTCAGTAAACAAACAAGGATATTATGTTGAAGATTAAGACCTTGATCTCTTATGCAGATAATACACACTGAAACCCTTTATATATAACATGTGCAGTTAATCACTACGGTAAAATATTTTACTGAACATGTAAATGAATACTGCACATGTATATGTCGCTGGGAGGCTACTATATGGCAACATTTCTGTTGTGCATTGTTTAAACCTGAGAACTTGACTGAGAGAAAACTCTGACCAGACCGGAGTCTCAAAGGTGATAAAATATCTTGTTGTTCAGGAGTGAAACAAGGCTGGCAGTGCGTTTTGGAGCTGGTAGGTGATGAAATTCTCACAAGAAGAAATTCAGTCCTTTCCTCAAGAATCTGGATCAGCTCTTAAAGTTTACATTCCCAAAATTTCTGTTTATGTCTAATTCTGATTTTTTTTTCCCCACAAAATTCCCATAGTATCAGAATTATAACTTAGTTGTTTCTTTTGTGTTAATGACACAAATAAGATCACCGTGAGTTTAAAAACCACAGTTTTCTTAACCCTTTTTTCCCAGAGATGATACAAGAGAATTTTAATCTTCTTCTGCCTGTTCCACCATCCTCTGTAACCTGAGGGCTTGGGCCTATGAACTTCTTCCTGACTTTACTTTAGGATTTTTAATTTAAGGAAAATTTCCTCACACACTGACGGCACTTATTAACTTACATGAGCAAAGTTCTGTATTTCAGTATGGAACTCCTGGAGTTGGAAATTAGTATTAGAAATTGGTATGACTTATTTTAATTTTTCTTATGAAAAAGTTCCTTGGTGAAAATAGGTTTTGATCAATGTTACTTAATCACATAATTATAAATATAGCAAAAGGAGAGATGTGTGCTAATAGAATTTTCACTAACCAAGAAACAAGCTATGCCTAGAAATATCTAATGTTGGGTAATACACCTGTCATGTTGGTAGAGTGGAAACACTGAATCAAGAAGAATCAGATTCTACTGATATACTACCTAAGGTCAGGCACTGAGCGAATTAGAAGGGTGTTTTCTTGATAAAAGAAGTGTCTAATCTGATTTTTACCTTAATGTAATCTGAAAAACTCTGGTTTACCCTGAGAAGAATTTGTCTGGCTGGCACAGCTCCTTCACTAGTTTGATGGAATTGCTGGAGACAAGTGTTTCTTTTTAGTGTGGAAGCAGAAAGATATTATTATAGTAAAGCCTTGTGATTTGCTGCTTTCAGGCCTCCATTCGTCAGCTACTTAAAAGCATGTTTAATTTAAGCTTCTTGCTGATTAGATCTGGCTGTCCAAATGAGAGGCTGAGCAGTACAAGTTATGGGTGATCTTCTGTTCACCGCCTTGAACAGTGATTGACAGTGTCTATCTTGTGAATGCAAAACGCTGGATATAGTTCAAAAAATAATACTTCCTTACACAATTAAGCTCAAAAACCTCCTAAATCCCCTTGACTTCAACACCCTCAGCCATATGTGTGAGGCACAGGTGTCCTGGCTTGAGCTAAATAGAACTAATTTTCAATTTAGTGATTTTACTTTTCAGCTCAGTCTCTTTTAAGTAGGTGAACTTGCTGAAAACTAGCAGGATGTTTTTCCAGTATGTGCTGCTACAATGATAAGCTCAAGGCCACTGTCTCACCATGGGTGCGATGTCTGCACCTATGGGAGGGGAAGCAGACCCAAAACTGACACATTAGCTATTCCATCCCACATACATCACACTCGGTATAAAGCCGAGGGATTACGAGGGTCTCAACAATTCTTCCATCTTGGACCCTTCCATTTGTCTTGACCCCTCCAATGGCCAAAGTCTGAGCAGATCCTGCTGGTTCATCTGCCTCTGATCCTGATCCCTGTGTTCCTGCATCAGCTCCCACTGCTGCTGGGTCCAGACTGGGACTTTTCCAGTGCTTCCAGAGCCTCTGGTGACATCATTGTCATTGGGGGAGGATTTTATATTGGTTTTGTATATATATTTATACATATATGTATATATTTCAATGTTTTATTATCATCCTGTAGTATTAGTATTATCGTTTTATTAAATCTGGTAGTTCTATTTTCCAACCCATAAAATCTCTCTCCCTCATTCTCTTTTCTCTTACCTTCTGGGGAGGCCAGCCCAGCCCTAAACCACAACAACAGGGAAACATATTAATGCACATCCCCGAATACCCGTCCATGTGGTGCAGTGTCCACAAGGTCTCTCAAGGAGCTGAATTCCCCATAGACTGTTGTGCAGTGATCCCTGAGATGTGTTGAGATGAAAAGGCCAGGAAAGTGCTCGCCGTGACCTCAAACCTACCCCAGTGCAGGCAAGCATCTTCATGCATTCGGGACCCTATGTTTTGGCTCTTCTCATCATTGCTCTCTGTGGCAGAGCAACTAGTCCTCAACAGACTGAAGAACATTTAAGTGATCCTTGTATGCACTAAAGGGAGGAAGCTCAGGATTTTTCCAATCCCTTAAGGCTACTGGGACACAAATTAGGGTGTCATGGAGCTAAAAGGAGGTGGTGCTTGGTTGCTGGACTGAGCTGCCTATGGAGGAGCACAAAAATACTCCTGACAGTTCTGGTTAGAGTGCTAGGCGTCACTTAGGACACAGCCGAGAGCTATTCTGTGTCTGCAATGATTTCTGTTAAGTTCGGAGACACAGCATAAAATAAAAATTAACCATTTGCAATGAGACAAATACAAAGGAGACAAAGACCTCCTTGTGAACTATTTTGTTAGAAATAGAAGTTCAGGATATTATACTGCATTGGAAAAACCTGGGGTTGGCTCCATGCCCACTTATCTTCAGTCTTAATTCAGCTTTTTCAATGATTTTGTAGGATGAATCTGAGTTTGACTGAAGTCAACCCTAATAATTTCTATTTGATAGTACTGAAGTAAGAAATGCTTTAAAAATGTATTTTTCTTTCTCTGTTATGCGTAGCAGCATTTCAGTTTTTCCAGACTCTTGTAATAAGGAATGCAAGTTGTAAATTTCCTTCAACGACTAGATAACACTTTTCTGGATATGCTCACTTTTTAATACTTTATGTTTCATAGGAATAATTTTGTGCTTCCCACAGGAGCCATTTCCAAAGATAAGCTAGTGGATAGATAGACATTTGACCATAAATCACAGGAATATTTTTTAGCTATGAGCCATAACAGCTTTGATATTTGAAGTTTATGACTAATAAATATTTTCTAGTTAGACAAAACTATCATTTAAGTCTGCAGGCCATGTCCTCACCTCAGCTGGATCTTGTTGATCAGATTTTTACAGTCTGACCTGTTCAGACTAGTGTATTGCCCTGCAGATCATACTCTGAGCGGAGGAGGCAATCTGAGCAGTAAGTGACTGCTTTACCCAAAATAAGTCTGCAAAATCTTCTGCTCTGACTTCTTAAATCACTCCCACAGGACCAACATATCGACTGGACCGACTGAGCAGAGTTTGGCCCATCAACTGCATCAGGATTATATGGGATGAGCGCTGTGACATTTTACACAGGTTTGTTCGCTCAGTAAATGCGATCACTGTCATAGCAGTGTAAATGGTATTCAACATTTTCTCAGGAGACCTGAATCATTTTCTGGTTCAGCATGCCCTACTTCTCCGAGTTAAGAGTGCATCCCAGTGGTCTTTTCCAGTATGTAGGTTCACACTTACCTTGTAATTACATAAGGTGCAAAACAAAGTACAAAAGTACCAATAAAGGTACTTATTTTCTTTGTTGCTCGCTGCCTCCGTCTCTTTTGTTCTTCGAGACAACGCTCTCTTACGCTGTGTGACATTCAACACAAACAAGAATGTGAATCATAATATCAGGTAGCAGATTTTAATGGCTTTACTTATGAAAAGATGGAAATCAATCGTTCCCATAAGTATACGCACATAAACCAGTACCAGGTGCACTGCATTTATGTGGGACAACAGTAAGTAATGCATTGTATGATCACCTTACCCTCCAAAACCAACTACTGAGAATAGATGATTATATATTTATATGCACACAACCCCATTATATCAATTTATATACAGTCAAATTTGTGGAATTCAGCCTTGAATTCAGCTGCAGCTCCTTTTCGAATTACTGTAAGCTGTATTTTCAGGCCAAAGTTTGCTTTATGATGTATAGAGATTAGGAAAATATTCAGAATGTGATAGGCAGCATGCTACTTCCCTAGAAACAGCGATTCCATCACCACTATCTTCGATAGGAGAAACTTCCCAGCAAGATAAGCAATAAAACACAATAAAATCATAGCAAGGAAAAGCATGCTCTGAACATTCAGCCTAACGCTGAAGCAATCACTGTATCCCATAGCTGTGCCCCATGTGGCCATAAATCTTGCAGCAGCCTCTGCAGCTCTGAACGCATTGCAAAGCCGGGAATTACATAAGAAACCCACGGCACAGGGATGCTCTGACTCCTCGCCTCAAACCAGCCTTGTTCCTGACTAAACACACACGAATTAGTCACACCCTGGGGTTTTTTTCCTATCCATGGCATTTTAGGACAAGACGTTGTCCTTTGAGTTTCCCAGTGGTGGTTTCACCTCGTCATGAGAGAGATGCTGAGGCTCTTGGTGTGCCAAGGTGATGGGAGCATGGGGATGAGAGAAACTGCCAGAAATCCCATTTGAAATCCACTTGTTTGCTCCCCAAAAGAGTGATAATATGAAAACTCATCCTCCTTCTCTGAGGAGACCTTACTGCAGCCTTTCGGTTCCTAAACAGGGCTTACACGAAGGATGGGGAGAAACTTTTTAGCAAGGCCTGTTGCAATAGAGCAAACGGAAATAGTTTTAAACTAAAAGAAGGTAGATTTAGGCTAGATACAAGGAAGAAATTTTTTACGATGAGGATAGCGAAACACTGGCAAAGGTTGCCCGGAGAGGTGGTAGATGCCCCATCCCTGGAGATATTCAAGGCCAGGTTGGACAGGGCTCTGAGCAGCCTGATCTGGTACCAATGTCCCTGCTCACTGCAGGGGTTGGACTGGAGGAGCTTTAAAGGTCCCTAACAACCCAAACCACTCTGTAATTCTATGATTCTCAACCCATTTGTGTAACTCCTGTGCTGGCTGTGCATTTTGCGGGAC
Source organism: Mesitornis unicolor (assembly GCF_000695765.1). Lineage (NCBI taxonomy): Eukaryota > Metazoa > Chordata > Aves > Mesitornithiformes > Mesitornithidae > Mesitornis > Mesitornis unicolor. The sequence continues at coordinate 75,009 of NW_010183313.1, forward strand.
ATGGGTGAGTTACTGTCTTCTCCAGACAGGCTGTTGGATGCACAGCACTGTTTGTACCTCCCAGAGGCCCAAGGCCATCTGTACCTGAACTGGTCCCTGTGGGAAAGAGCAAAACCAGAGTCAAGCTGTGCTCCTGACATCCCTCTCTGTGCTGCTGCACGTTGACTGATTGCACAGGTCCCATGGCAAAACTCTCGCGTGTCTTGGGCAAACCGAATAGTCTGGCCCATGTGCTGCATTTTGTAACTGCTTGGCATCAATGTCTCTGCTTTTATTGTAAGTTTGTAGCTGATGACTCACCGTCACATATGTTGATAGCTGCAAGGTTCGTGGCCATACCCTTACGTTGTTTGCTGTACGAGCAAATGTTTGACCATCCTCTAAATGCATGTTATATCCTGAGAATCTCACTGTGCTTCGATGATCCCTGTGGCACTGAGTTCTTATGTCACCTTTTGGTTATGTTAACAAAAACATGCTTCCTTTGATCTGTTTTATACATGGCCATACACTGCCAGTCCCCAGAGCAGCTACCATGATGGCAAAATGAACAAAATACTGGAGGAAAAGGGTTTTCTGCTTGAAATAACGAATCGTCTCACTCTTAAAGAATATGCCTGAGTAGAAGGAAAACACATCTAAAAGTGTTACATGTTCTATATGTCTGAGTTATTTGCAGAGAGAAATGACAGCTGAGAAGAAAACAAATCCACCTTTTCAAGGGAATCTATGATGTGCTTTCAGTTCTGCAAGAGCTGGAGAACTCGGAGTATTTTTGGGTGCACACAGGTGATCTTAGAGGTTCGACAGCTTCGCTTAAGACCTGTGTTATTAAATTCATTGTATCCCAGGCACATGGTGATATAAGAAAAGAAATCTCCAAAATAGGTTCCATTAGGGTGTTGTCAGGGTGTAGAGGGTGGTGTATTTTTGTCTCTAACAGTTTCCCCAGTTATATCTGCTCCCTACTGGCACACACAGAGCTGTCTTTGACTCCTAGAGCTCACACACAACTTGAGGAGTCCTGATGGACTTCAACCAATTTCTTTTTTTCAGCCTTTCCAGATGTAGCTAATAAATACCACATCACAGAGGAAGGTATTTTATCTTCTTCCTTCATGTAGATAATGTACACAGATGGGTATTTTGCTTTTGCACACACTTTTACGCACTCAGATAAGAACATATATACAAGTTCCTGTAGTGACACTAGCAATAGGACTGGATTATTGACTAAGCTTTCATTTAAAGATTTTAATATCTTGAAAAATCTGAGATATATCCCTTTGAAGGTTTGGTATTTTAAACAAAGTTTATGAGATACTGGACCTTAAGATCTGTAAAGCTGAATACACCAAAAAGATAGTATACATAATTTGGGTGAAGAAACTCATGGGTTAAGCACTTAAGAGAAGTCTTACCCAAATCTTTTACAATACCTAGGATATCTTGGTCTTAAGAACAAAGTCAAGAAAAAGCAGCATCCAGTAAAAAAGGCCCAAGCTAACTTGAAAGGACACGTGCCCCAAACATTCACACGATTTTGTGTGGTATTTAGAGGTTTCCTTTGTACTCGCCTTAAATGATCTTCAGGAGATCACTCGTGTCTCTCCAAGTCACAGGTAATAAAGCCATCTGCCGTAACGCCTGTCCTAGACCCCCTCGCGGCGAGATTCTGAGTCATAGGAAGCAGAAAAATTGTCTCCACGGATTTCTCAGCATTGAAACTAAACCGTGCAACAAGCCAGAAAAGCCAGGGTAGTCTGAGGAGGGATCACAAACTTCCTCCTCTCATGTGCCTTCTCCCAGCATCCACCTCTATGCTGTTAGGTACCAAAGTAAACACTGAAATTGCCTGTAGTCTAGAAAAGAAGCTAAAACTCCCCTTTCTTAGAGAGAGGCATTAGAATAACCTGATGCAAGAGATAAATTATGGTTAGTGTTGTCTCCTCTGAAGAAGGGAGTTATCATTCCCACACTGAATCCACCTCGCAGTGAGGTGATTACAGGATGCAGGAACACCCTCAAATTAACCTAAACCAGGAAAAAAAAATGCAGAGGAGGGGAAATACCACTGAGATTTTTTGCCCTTTTTCTAAGCTTTGCTGTGCAGTCCAGGCATACTTTAAGCATTAGGCATCACAGTTGCTATTTCAGATAGCCCCAATGGGTCCATGGCACTGCCCTGGGAGTAACCACCACATCTCATGGTGCGTGCAGGAATTAAGACCGGTCAAGGCACAGTTTAGCAACCAGACAGCACGTAGGGCAGAAGGGTGGTTTTTTTCCTCTATGTGACCTGGAGGATAAGGGAAGATTTATACATGTGTTTCTCAAGAACAGTAACGGGACTTGCCTGAAGTTCTGCTCTGCATTTTTGGTCAAAAGACAGCTCAAGCAGCTTAATTTCGAGCAAATATTTCTGTTCCTCTGACAGTTTGCTGTCCTGCCCTGATCCTTTCAGACTTATTTGCCTCAGGCTTAGGAATCCCCCAAATATGACCTTTTTTTGAGGACAGACACATGTGCTTTCCGTCCGGCAGCTCTGCTCCTGGCTGGCTGCAGATGGAGAGAGCTGGTGCTCGCCTCCAGCTTGCAAAGGACAGCGAAGGGGGGGACCAGGGGGTGTCTGGCGTGGGACTGCCCCCTTCAGCTGCTCCCGGCTGTCCTCTCTTCCAGGCAGATTTATTCCCCCGTATCAGACAACTTCTGTACTGCCAGCATTTTTCTGTAAGTCATTTCCCTTTCCTTCAGTTTCTGACAGAGCCAGTCTGAACCTGAAGATCCCATCTCTGACTGTCTCTCAAGCAGCACATGCATCCCTCACCTCCTCTCTCTCACCCTACCCGGCCAAACCATTTTCTCGTTTTTTTTTCCAGGTAAATCCATCAGATTATTCCTTTTCCAGTCACCTGCTCCAGCCCTAAGCCAAACTGGTTGCTCTGAGCAAACTAGACTGATTTATTTCCACACTGTGACCAGTTCCTCTGCTTCCCCCTTTCCAGAGCTCACTTGTGGACCCCGCCACCCCACCCCAGTCGTAGCTGGGTCTGAGCCCCATCCACCCCGGTGCACCAGAGCCTCCCAGCCCTCAGCCAGGACATGCCCACCCAGTAAAGGCTTTCTCTCCTCCAGCTTCACCGCTCCACTGCCCTTACCGACCCAGGGAAAGCTGTCTGTCCTGCCCTCCCTCCTCCAGCCAAACTCGCATCCTTTCCAGATCCAGACATAGCCCGTTCAGGCTATGATTTTTGCTTTTATGATTTACAAGATTTTGAGTTTGTGCATGATCCCTGATGTGACTCTTTTTGTGCAGCATCCCAGCCCACTTCCATTCCCCTCTGGGGCTTGCCATCAAGCCCGTGATTCTCCCAGCCCCCAGAGACTTTTCTCCTCCTGTGCTTAAAGACTCTCATTCAAAATGAACTTTATACATCCCTTGCTTGTCATATTAACATTGCTACTGAAATCTCTCTCCCTTGGATTTCAGTACAGGCATTCATGCGTACGCATTTTGCAGATGTTATTCCCTTATAATTCTGCCTTTGGGAAAGATAAAGTTAGAGAGCACAGTGATGGGAAAACTGCTGGGAGAAGAAGCAGCCCGCAGCACCCGGTTTCCCTTCTGAACTGGGAGTTTGGGGACACAGGCAGCCTCAGCCTGCGCCCTCGCAGGGATCCAACAATGCTTTGGGCTGACCGTGCCGAAAAATGCAAATCTATTGACCGCTAAATCCCCCTGCAGAGACAAAGGGCAGCGATCTGATCACTGGCTCTAAAGGAAGTGCATGCTTAGCCTAAACTGCCTGTTTCTTTGCTCTCCCTCCCAAAACAAGCCCTTAAGCACAGCAAAAAAGAGTTGCTTGTACAACTGGAAAAATAAAGAGAAGTAAAAAGAAATGTGCAGAACAGAAACCGGCAAGCAGGATGCTCATTTCCTCCCTCTCCCCACCCCCTGCTGTGACACAGATCAGGCTGTATTTAACGGACAGGCACCTTACCTGGGGTGGATGTCCACAAGCAGCACCAGGGTCTGCATAGTGATCACGTCGATCCGCTTACAGTGAAACCGTGCCACCTTCAGCACTTTTAAATACGTGAAACACAGGACTATGAGGGAGAGGAGGAAGCTGAGTGTGTGAAAGACCCCAGTGAAAATCACAAACTGTGTCCTGTCCTCCGGTTTCTTGTTGTACAGGGTGCAGGAGGCATAGAGGTGATGGAAACCCACCCAGGAGAGAGAAGCTGCCACTATCGGGAACGACACCGAGTGTAACCACGTGTAGCTGAGGATGAGAGCAGCATCCCTGTACCTCATTTTGGAATGATAACTTAGCGGGAAGACCACAGCAATCCACCTGTCAATGCTCAAAGCCGCCATGCTCAGCATGGAGTTGGTGGTGAGGAAAGTCTCCAGGAAGCCCACGATGTGGCAGATCTGGTCTCCTCCCGGTTGACTCTTGTAAATGATGCCAGCCAAGGTCAGGGGCATGCTGGAAACAGTCATCAACAGGTTGCAGAAGGTGAGGTTGAGGATGAACAATCCCGGGACCTGCTTGCGGATGTCGGCGCTGTAAAGGAAGCACATCAGCACCAGCAAGTTGGCCAGCAGGGCCACCAGCATCAGCACCACCACCACGAAAGCCAGGATCACCTCCCAGATGCTCATGGTGCATCCAGTCACAGGAGGGACATCTCCGAAACTGCGCCGCGCCGGCACCTGGGGAGCATGGTGCGAGGCGCACTCACCTCGCCCTCCTCCCCAGCCTGCCCGCACTCTTGCATGCCCTCTGTATTTTTAGAGGAGCCGCAGGTTTTTTCTCTCCAACCTCCCCCTCCTCGCTGCTCCTTTCCACGTCAACGCTCTCTGAGACGCGCACAAAAGCACTGGGAATGCCCATCAAACTGCGAGGAGGGCTTAAAAAATATCAGCAGGGCTGAACCACCGTCTCCATTGGGTCCAGTCGAAGGAGAGCAGGTTATTCTGAGAAACTGCTCTCCTGAGATCCCTAATTATCAGCCCCAAGCTGGCGAGCGATTCACCGAGTGAATTGTGCTCCCTTTCCCTCCTGCTTTCTGTCTCTCTCTCTTGCTCTTTCTCTCCCCTCCCCTCTCTTCTCCTCCAACCCTCACGCCCTTCCAGGCTGAATGTAACCTGCTTTTTATGATCACAGATAAAAACCCCATTAATGGATTAAAGCATGCACACGACTGGTGATTCGCAAGCGTGATTATGTCATCCCCGCGCCACAACCCCTCCCCTCCTCCTTGCCACTGTGACTAGAGTTTCCTCAAGAGAAATCCCATGCTTTCCTTTAATTGATTTAGCCATTAATTTGCAAACAGCCCTGTAACTGAATTCCTGCACTCAGCTGTGTTTCCTGCATCTCAGTGCATCCCTGCCACAGCTGCTGCTTGCCCTCAGCCAGAGGCTTTCTTTTCAGTAGCTGTGCTCAAAAAATGGGGAAAAATTGATGTATTCTGCTACTTCTCTGCAGCTGGCATTAGGCTACCAGAGTGGTTTTACTGCTCTAGTTTAGCGCTTTGCAGTCTCGTGTCTCCAAGCACGATGTGTAGGAGGAAAATTATTGCTTCCCCTCCTCCTGTAAAAGCAGGGAAAGCAAACCCTGAAATGCTGCTGTAACGTGCCCGAGGTGACAGAGCAGGTGAGTGGTAGAGACGACGCTGCCAGCCTCGCCGTTCAGTCACACTTAGTTCCCTTCGGCAGCCTTTGCCTTTCCTGTCTCTTTAAAACAGTTTTAAGTGGGAATGCTGAGAGGTTGAGAGCGATCAGGACATCAAGGCAGCCGAGCCTTAATCCCCGCACAATAAAAAGGCAAAAGACACCCCGCAGCATGGTGGTTGTGGCTCTCAAAGTGCCCCTGCACGCGTGCAGGAGCTCGATGCTTGGGGGAATCTTTCCTTTGTGCTCACAGACCTTGCCAGTGCCATCCATGCTCAATTTCCAGCAGCTTTTGGTTGCAGCCACTCAGGCTCATGGCTCAGCAGCAGAGTTGTAGCTCTGTGCAGGGTCAGAGCTTTAGAAGGGCTCCTTCTCTTCCACTTTTTGTTTTCTGAAGCCAGGCTAATAGTGAAGGGGGTTCACTTTGTAAATGACAACAGTCATCAAAGACAGCAGGGACTCTCCAGGACAGTTTGGTCAGGTATGCAGGTCCTCCATGCATGCACTCAGCAGAGCAGGAGCAGCTCAAGGTGCAGCACCCAGGTCTGCCCATGAGCTCTGTCAGCTCAACACAGGTCTATGCCCTCATGCTGTGAGGATGAGGAGCAGGATTTCAGTGTCCTGAAGCAGGGACTCAAAGTCACAGGAGAAAAGCTTAAAGGTGACCCCTTCTCTTAATAACAGGGATCTTTACACTCTTAGGAGAGGGAGGCTGAGAAGATGAGTGAGAAGATGCAGAACTTGCTGCTGCTGTGCAGCACCAGAACCTGTTGGATGGAAAACAACAGCTCTGGATAAGAAAGGTGTCCTAGCATCTGTGGTCTGAGCAGGGTGTCCACATTAATGTACCTAGCATGACACCAGCTTGAAGCTCAGCAAGCAGAATGCTGCAGCCTCCCAGGAAAAAAATGTGAGTTGAGAGGAACCGAAAAGAAAAACTGAGACGTTTCTAAAGACATGGCAAAACTTGCTGGGAGACCAGGGGAAAAAGAAGGGAAAAACTGGCCACATCTGGGACACGGGTGCCCTGTGACAGTGGTGGAGGGGAATCAGGTGCCCAGGTGGTGTCAAGGTGATACCAACCCCTCTTTCCCACGCTCAGCCTCCTCTTGGGCTCAAATCAATCCTGCCAGACCCCCAGCTGCACAAATCCTTCAAAGCCTGGAAGCACAGGTGCTGGTTAATTTAGTCATCTATCTTGTCTTACAACACAGGAGGCTATGGGTTTATCAGGAGGTTTTCTGAAGTGGTGTGCTTGTTTTTCCTTTAGCAAGATGCCGCTTGGATTCAAAAGCTTTGCTTGTGAGTAATTCCCTGGTGTGATGGGGGGTCTGGCATCAGTGGCAAGCCCAAGTGGACAGGGAGGGAGGAAATTTGTATCTGGAGATAAAGAATTAAGGATGACAGTCAGGAAAGGAGGATTCTCCCAAAGGGATGGATAAATGTGAATTAACAGGGAAGGAAATGGTTCAGTGAAGCAGTGATAGAGTATGAATGGTCAGATTTGGGGGTAGCATGGGATAGACACTGCAGTGGACCTGTTGTGAGGGGGCTAATGTGGAGCTGATGTGGAGGAAAGAGGGGACAAAGGGGAATGATGGACATATCTGGAAGCGCAGGGGAGGCTTCCGGGACTATGGACTGACTCTTACAGGATCTCTTTGCCAAGATCTGAAACCTCCCTTCCCTCTGTTTATCCCATTTTCCCCCTAGAGTTTGGTAGGATGCTACTACCAGTAGCAGTGGTGTGGGAAAGCCAAATTAGAGCAGCAAGTTTGGCATGTACTTCAGTATTTGATCATCTAAATGAAGGAAGCATTCCTAGCTCTGTGTTTTGCAGTTTACTGATTGCTTTGCCTTTTCCTATCAAGCTATTCTGTGTTGTACACGTTTGCTGGGTAAAGAAAACATCGTTATCAGTAAGGCTAAATTCCCAGTGTTTACAAGAAAAATGCAGCAGCTAAAAAGAGCTTAAATCTACAATGAAGTGAAAAAGCTTTCTAGATTTCAGGTGAAAGTTGAAGTTTTCTCTTGATGACTGATTTGAGAGTCAGTTATTTCTAACTCTATAGTCCCAAGTAATGTACGTGATTGATTCCTCTGTTGGTAATTCCTGAAGCTGAGGTTATTTACTGAATGCTTCTGGATTTATTTATCATGCATACCTAAGAGAGCATGATGGTTCCATCAAATGGCTTCATTTTCTACAAGTCAGGAGGAAAGAACATGCATATTTATTTTATCACTGCAGAGGTAGTGGATGTGCCACCTGTGAGCCTCTCATGGCAGGGTCTTCAGGTTTGGTTTGTAATATTTCAATGACAGGCTACATTATCAATTGGCTATAAACCCTACTAATAAATATCAATTATCACCAGTGATCTTTGATGGTACTGGGCCTGGGTTTAGAAGATCAGTGCTCCTTTGGCTCCGTTATCAAGCACAAAAAAACCCAGAACACTTACTGTATCTGATATGTATTAAAGGCATTGGTGACTTTGTGAAGAAGACAGCAATGGGTTGGTAACCAAGAGACCTGACTCCTATGTGACCACGGTGACATCAGTTCACCAAATCTCTCCTGTCTTTGCTTTGTCCTGTAAACTCAGGGGAACATAGGCAAGGTATTTGTACACAGCAAGGCCCTGATCCTTGACAGAGCCCAAAGGTCTTAATCAAAAGATGAATCTTATCCCCAAATGGCTAGTTCTAGAAGGATTACACAAATCTCTTGTTATTCTTTTGCAATGGCCTATAGCTAATGGATTTGTGGCCTACATACCACATGCATACCAGTTTACCCTAACGGAGATATGATTTGTACTAAACAGGAGGCATACTGCAACAAAATTAAATTCTTCTAGGTAAGAGGCTGATTTACTACTTTCCATGAAATAATTTCAACTAAATTTTTGTCTATATTTGGCAATGGACAAAAGCATGGAGCTGATTAAATCTGCAGTATTTTATGTTGACCTTTCAATTTCAAAAATTCTACGACACATAGACAGAAGATTTGTTTTTGCTGGGGTGCTCATGAAGGGGAAAAGCTTTCTCTGCTTGTTGTCCCACTGAGACTATGAAATTGCTACTCGAGATAAAATTTTCAAAGTTATGTCCAATGTATCCTATATAGGAGGCTATTTTTATAAAAACATCTAAAGGACTCATTTCATAGGACACTAACGTTTAAGGCTTTACGCCACTGAGAAAAGTATTTGAAAACCTAACCCAAAGAAATGCATTTGAGGTCTGATGCATTTCCTTTGTACTGAGAGTTATAGCTCTCTAATTTTTCTGTCCAATTTTGGGATCTCAGTTTCATGCTTTCACTGCACTTTCCTTTTCCTGTTGTCTCACCTTCCTCCTTTGATCAGTAGCGTACAAACTTTACAGGACTTTAATAGCAGGAGTATTGACACATGGAAGAGATTGTTTCTTCTTTATCTGTGTCTCAGCCCATTCAAAGACAACCAATTTCCCCCAGGAAGGCACTGTGCCTGCAGACAGCCCATGGGTATTTCCTCTTGCCTCCATCAGCCTTCACTTTTCACTTCATGGCTGCCTGGGGAGCTTGCAATACATTAATGAACTGTAGAACTGGGTCATTTCACTTTATTGTCAATTAAACTAAACTTTAGTAACAGCGGTATCTTTACTCGGATTATTTGAAGGTCAAGTGTCGCACTGGAAAAAAACAAAGTATTATCCTCTTTTATGTGATTTAGAGAATGGCTCATGAAATCATCATTCTGCTGGAGCAATGGTAAAGTCTCACTGACTTCAGTCATCTGAATTTCACCCTATGTGCATAACACGGATAACGCAAGTAATGACTTCTGTAATGTCTCCATACTTTGTCAGGATGGCAGACAGCCTTAACGGGGCAGCTGGCACTGGTACTTCATTGCTCCATTAACAGTGTTAGAAGAGGCAGAAAATGCTTTTCCTTCTGCATCTGCAAAATCATAACTTTTGACTCACTGCATGGAAAGTGATCCAAACCTTTGGTAACCGTGCCAAGACAGAGGCTCACGGGCTCACGAAGAGAAGGCACGAGGAAGCTCTTTAAGTGGTGGTGTGTGAGTTGACTTTGGTCTGTCTTCTGCCCAGCACCACCCAAAACCTTGGCAAGTTGACTTGGTGGAGAGAGGAGCTGCAGCCCTGTCCCTTTCAGGCCCTGGCTGGCTGGGTGTCACAATGTAGAAATGGATATTATGTCTTCTGTGTTACCTTCACTGGTCAAAGTTTCTCTTACTCCAGCCTCCTCTCTTCCCGGTCCCCAAAAACTAGCATCACATGGTGGCTTCTTGCCAGGCTTCTTGCAAGCCTCTTGCAGAGCTTCTTGCCTTGCTCTGTGGTAGGTGTTGTGTGTTGCCCACAGCGAATAGTGCGTGGTACACTGGGATTTTACTGGCCAGCTGGATGGTTTCTGGCAGGCCACTGCTTTAGGGACCTGGGGAGAGAAACCCTCTGCAGTCTTGCTGAGCAGCCCTTGCACTGCGAGCGCCACAGCAGCTCCAACAACGCTGCTCACCAGAGCCCTCCCGGTGAATTATTCATGCCCAAGTTGTCACCACGAGTTTGCTTCATGCAATTAAAGAAACATCATGTCCCAAGGCGCATGGCTGATGCTTCTGGCACTTCTGCCTGCTGGATAGGTTTTTAAGGGCTCCTAGGGCAGCTAAGGAAATCAAATCACGCCATCAGCAGCAGCAAGTCATCCTAACCTTTGAGATGGAGACTTTGGTGGGTGGATGTGCGTAGGTGGGAGGCACAGCTCTCCCCATCCCTGGGCTGCCTCTGAACCAGGTGAGAGATTTCTTCCCAGGGACCAATTAGTGCATGAGCAAGCTCAGTCGGTTGGTGTAAGTATGAGAGTGGTTTGGTCTCTCTGTGTTATTCCTGCAATGCAGGATGTTAAATGACATATCCCAGCATGGGGTTCGCTTCGCAATTTATATTTTGGAATTGCTCCATATCAGTACCATCGATGACACAGATACTGAGTCACACTTCAACTTCATATTGAGCTGTATTAGAATAGTATTCATTTAAAGGAGAGAGTGCATGGATGGACATGCTTCATTTGGTTTAGCTATAAATATAACAAGGAGGGCTCAAAGAAAAGCTTGGTCAATAAGTTTTAAGTGCACTTTCCATTTCTCACAAAAAAAAATATGTTTATTAACAAAAAATAATTATTTCTCTTCTGTTTTTTTTAAAAATATAAGAGCTTTAGTTTTGTTTTCTGATTTTTTTTTAAATTCTCCACCTGTTTCTATTCCTCACCTTTTTCTTACATGCAAAAGAAATAAAAGAATAACTAATCTGAAAATTAACATAATGTTCTTTGAAAGGTGTTGAAAAACTAAAATCAAACAAACAAAACAAACATCTATTTAAAATAGAATTAAATCAATATGACCACAATATTGCAGCCTTTAGCATAACACCAGTAGTTTCCTAGGAGGGAAGTAAATATTTCCCTCAGCTCTTTCACCATTCATCTTCTTGCGTACACATCAGCAGAGGTTAGAATCATTCAGCAAAACCCCCAATGCACTTTCTGACCTGAATCCTGAAAGGTATCTCTAGAAAGGCTGATTTCCAGCCTTCAGAAACTGTTGAAACAGTATCTGGTATGCTACATTCACCAACTGAGTGAAAAATGCCTTTGGAAAACTGGGAAAAAGCAATTCATGCATTTGAAAATCTACTTAGATGATGCCATCATTATTTGCAAGCTGCATAGCTATTCTGATGTTATTCAGATGAAAACACGTCAATCAAATATCACCTGAATTTAAAAACCTGTTATTATTGCTAAGTTACTCTTATGCTTTCCTGTCAATGTTGTCATAAGGATGAGAGTAAAGTGATGTGTGTGTGGAAGGGGCTCTGTAAGTACCCATAAGGGCTTCTCCCATGAGAAGAAGTAACGAGGCCTCTACCAAATACAGAGACTGTCTTGACAAGAGCTTAGATGTCACAACCAATGGCAGTGTCCTTTCCTTTTCCAAGTTTGCCATGAGGATGTGGTGTGGTCCATCGGAAAAGTGGACCTTCCCTGTGAATTGACATCACAACCTGAGCTTGGGTAGGCTGCATTTCAGACTCACTGCTGGTAGAGGTCCAGCAAGGGTTTATGGCTAACAGGGATGACCTTGTCTTCATGAATGTTGGAGACACAAGCCATACCTTTCTTTGTATTTATAAAATCACAGAATCACAGAATTTATTGGGTTGTAAGGGGCCTTTAAAGCTCCTCCAGTCCAACCCTGCAGTGAGCAGGGACATTGGTACCAGATCAGGTTGCTCAGAGCCTCATCAAGCCTGGCCTTGAATATCTCCAGGGATGGGGCCTGCACCACCTCTCTGGGCAACCTGTGCCAGTGATCTACCACCCTCACATTGAAGAGCTTTTCCTCATATCCAACCTAAATCTGCCCTTTTCCAGTTTAAAACCATTCCCCCTCGTCCTATCACTCCATGCCCCAGTGAACAGCTCTTCCACAGATTTCTTATAGGTACCTTTCAGGTATTGGAAGGTCGCTATAAGATTCTCCCTGGAGCCTTCTCTTCTCCAGGCTGAACAACCCCAACTCTCAGCTGTCCCCATAGCAGAGCTGCTCCTACCCTTTGATCATCTTTGTGGCCTTCTCTGGACCTGCTCCAGCACTTCAGTGTCCTTTTTGTGCTCGGGACTCCAAAGCTGGGCCCAGTAATGCAGTATTTGTTCATTAACTTTAGATAATCACAATTATCTCAGTTAATTTTCAGTAGGAGCGCTACAGGTCTCCGACAAACTTGAATTCATTTCATCTTAGCTACATCTACATGTACTTGGGAGGAAAGCTTTGCCCTGAGAAGTCTGTGCTTGTGCAGATGATTTCAGAAGTGCCTGGCAAGATGTAGAGATCAATATCCGGATGAGAAGGCAATGCAACTGGAAAAGCACTCATCTGGGGAAAGTAATTAAACTTGGGACTGACCTATGATGCGCTGCTGATAGGGCCACCTAAGATGTGATACCCTGGCTTTTAAACCATCATGGGAAAAGCATTGGATATTTTAAATGCAGGGAATATATTTTAGAGGAAGAAGGAAGATAGTCACTAATTGAAAGACCCAAAATATTTTGGGATGTCTGAGGACAAGCAAAACTAATTCGTTCTCAATGTTTGTGGAGAAAAGGGCAAGACTGAATTTGCTCGTTACTACATTTTATATTGGTCCTATGTTCTGGTAACCAAGTGATATCTGTCACATTCACACCTTTCCAGAATTTGTTCTCTTTACTCTGTAGTTCTTCAAAATGTCAGAGCAGAAATCACTTTTGTCACACTTGCTCTTTTTAGACTTGCAGTGTTTCAATTTCCTCTTGTTTTAAACTGGGCTGGCTCCTTCTCACTCAGCAAAGATGAAAATAGAGGCTTGCAACAGAAGGCTTTTAAAACGATGCGTAGATGTCAGTGCCTGCTTCTATATAAAAAGGCACGCATGAGCCTGCACTCTGATGAACTTCCATTTAGCTAGGTATTTTATTTTTTATAAATGCTTCCAGTGTAGCAATTTTATGTGGATATTTGTATCTATTCACTTCTTCACATGAAATGTCCATTATTAAAATTGTTATCTTGTGATTGAAATTAATTAATTTTGCACCTTGGTTTTTTTACTGAGCAGGGTACCATTTCTGGTCTTTCTAATAAGTTCTGCAGGGGAGGAATGTTATCATACGTGTGGGGATGATCTAGCCAAAGGCGCCCGCTTTATTAGCGAAAGATGTTTGAATCTTTGCCTCAGGCCGGGCAAAAGAGTTTAGGTTAAAAGCTATTTTTTTTCTACACAGTGGTATGTATTTTTCACGCAGCTTGGTTTTGCATTTTCCCCCTTACTGTACTGGAATTGTGGACTTCAGAGCTCAACAAATTGTGTATCACCTGCAAATTCTCCACCTGATTGTGTAGCTATTTTAAATATACTGGAAATACCATTAATGCCATTCCAGCTCAGGGAAGGTAACATTCAATGCAAAGATCTTTAAAAGACTAAAAGACTCATTGCAAAGCAGTCTATTAAAGGCCTAAGTTATTTCCCTGTAAAATCTCTTCTTGGTTTGTGATCGCTCTGAATTTGTGATATATTGATAAGGCTTTTATAAGGCTTATTTTCACTGGAAGCTTTTCTACAGGTCCATTAAACTTTGAAATTCTAATTTTAATTATTGCTGTAACTGGCTTACCATGGTAATGAAGGAATTATGCAACCCCTTCGACAAGCCAGGCAGCCTTTTTTAAAATAGATACGTTATTTCCAGGCCCACAGTTTGAGAAGCACTGCTAATGAGGTACGGCATGCCCTTGCTGTCAGTTCAGCCTTTTCATCTTAAAATGTTATTAGCTTAAAAGTTTTAATTTAGAACCTGTTAATCTACATCAACACTTTAGAAATGGAGGGCAAAAAGGAGATGAATTCTAAACGTATTTGGTTTCTGTGTTGATTCAAAACAACCAGCAGGGTCTTAGACTGTATCATGCGAAACTACCACAAATGTAACTGTACTGGGACTTCTGTTGTAACCAAGAGAGACAGAGAACCAGTCCTTGATTGAAAAAACGCCTTACCTCCTTTTTATCAAATTTTTCAGATCATGATAAAAAGGAAGAGCTGCTTCTGCAACCCTTTATTGACACCTTTATCTGAGATACCCCATCTCTTGTTTCACCAGTTGCTTTCTACACCTGGGAGCAAACACAGTATACACTTTATCGCAAAGCACGTGTGGGAGCTCTCCTCAAGCCTAGAGCAGAGCGTGTTCCAGAAAAAATACAAATGCAAAACTAATTGGTGAGTGAGAGCGTTGCTGTATCTGATCCTTGGAGGTGCTGCAGCCTGCAGCAGAAGGAGATGCTCCTGACCTACAGGAGCTCGTACAGGTACCGTGTCAAGGAGTCAGAACGCTCTGACTGTAAATGACTTTAAGCAAAATGAAAATGCAAGGCAATAAATGTGCTAAAAGCATAGCAAGTTGGGCAGGAATATCATTGAAGAATTAAGTAAAATCCTTTTGCATTTCTGCTGGGCAGACACGTACTGCAATGTGTCTGGATGTGAGCATCGGAAAGCTATGGATCAAGCATTAGTTTGACTTGCCTGGAGATTGGTGTCTGCTAAGATAGGATAACCGTATCAAACTAGTTTCTTTAATTTCATCTTGCATAATTTCACTTAGGTTATAAGGTATCATTTATGTGCATAGTCAATAAAAGATACTGCAATTGATTGAATCCACCAGGATTAGTCTTCCTTTCATTAAATAGCTTAACCAGAAGAGTACTGATGTCTGGGTCTGATACAAAGTTTAATATTTTAACTACACGGCTGTCACTATGTCACTATGTATCTATAGCTGTCAGCTACAAATACATAGCTGTCGCCACAGCCAATGTTCAGTAGGTTGACAGCATCCCTCATCTTTCCACTAGTGCAGAGCATGTGGATAAAACTCTGAAAAAGTCATAACCTTTCAGTCAACTACAATTCTGCCTTGTCATTTCCTTTATTTATTTTTTTTTTAATTCAGTAAACGTTTAAAATAAACCCAAACAATGAAATAGCAAATATTGGCTGCTTTCTCCTGTGTTCTTACCCTTCAGCATACTCCATGGGGGTTACTGATAATGAAAGAAAACCCATGCAAAACTCATGCAGAGAGACGGACCCAAACTGTTGTCCAAAATCAGCAAGCCACTGACAGAACAATTTGGAAAATGACCCGGTTTGCAGTAGTACTGAGCAATTATTGGCTGTAAACAAGCAGGGACAGCTTCTGCTTATTTTTACCAAGAACTTCTCATGACTGATCTCAAGTGAGTTCCTTCCTACAATGGAAAAAGTGAATTTTATCCACATTCATATTATTTCCATGTCTACTAGCTAATCCACTTGTCTTTATAAAACATTCTTCTGAGAAACATTCAGAGCAGCCACGAGGAAAGAAAAAAGCAAGCCCACAAGATTTAAGGTTTGTGGAGGGAGCAAGTGAGGACAGAGATCCTGAAGTGATCTGCTATATCCTTTATATCATAGCATTCTAGAACATCTTTGACTTTTCTTATATTAAATTTCACCCGATAGTTGAGAGTCTAGGTACCAAATCTAATTACAAGGCAGAAAAGAAGAAAGTGATGAAGTTTTTGTCTATGTCCTTAATCACTATTTGATTTTTACCAACCCTAGGTATAATAAACACCACCTGCAATTATCTCTCACGCAGGAAAAACTTCTTCCTTTTGTCATGAATACCTGTCAGCCAGACCCTGTTGTTATTACTCGGGGCTTGGGGAACACCTGCATTTTCTTGGCAAGCTCTGGAAATCACAACGCTTTAGCATTATTCATGTAAGAATTTCCTCTGTGTTCACGAGTAACTCATTGATCTGGTAGCTATAAAGAAGGGAATATTAAAGGAGCTGCTGATTGATTTCTTTTCACAGCGTTGAGGATCTTCCACTCTCCATCACAAGTTTTAGATGGATTACGTTATCACAGAAAGTTTCCACTCTTGTTATCTGTGGGAAAACTGAACAACCTGAGGATTTGGATAGAAAGCTCCAAATGTGTTTTCACTTTCCCAACAATGATGTTTTCTCTTGTGTAAAAGAAAAATATCTAATTATTGCTAAAAACTTATTAATTCTCTTTTCATTTTAAGTCAGTCTAATTCAATGAGCTTTAAAGAGCTGTTTTTCCTCTGTCTCCAGTGAGGAGGCACTGCAGCCAGGACGAGTATCTCCACGCTTGGAGACACCAGCGATGTCCCTGCAGCCCTACAGGCAGACGATGCTGAAGCTTTTTCTTTCTTCTAGGTACATTTTCTTTAAACTGAAACAATGTCTTCAAAAATGGCTCTAAATGCAGAGAAACTGAGGCTGCCTTAATGCATATCCTCTGCAATATTTTCTCATTTGCAAGCTGTTTTGCCATCTTGGATTTCCAGCTATCATAATTTCTCTTATCTGTACATAGACTTCTCCCCTTCTTTGATATCAGCTATATCAGGTCACTGTGGATTTTGAAGCTATTTTCTTCTAATCTTTCTTGCAAGTCAGTGGAGGAAAACAAACAAAACTCAAAAATCTGGTGCTTTCCTTACTTTTTTCTCAGTAGACCTTTTTAGCATCTGTCAGTCTTTTTTCCTCAGTGTTACCTTAAGGGAAAAAAAGAGCATTACAATGAGTTATATTGGAGAGCACATGCAGAGAACAAAATATTCACTCCAATTAGTATAAACTGCATGTCTGCTCCTCAGGAAAGCCTCTAAGACACATTGGCAGGGCAGAGATTCAAGTGTCAGTGACCACTGTCAGATGAAAGACCTTTGGAAACAGCATTTCAGATGCTGAAAGAGGTGAGAGAATAATGTGTGCTTTAGGATGTATGAGTAAGCTGTCCTCTGGCACTGAAGGACCTACTATCAAGACCAGCTGGAAGCCTTGTTTATGGTTTCAAGGAGACCATTTTAACACTCAAAAATCCCTGTTTGGGATTAAATAATTAAAAATATTGTTCCAGCCATGCCCTTTTCTTCTATTCATGACCTTAACTTGTCCTCTTCTCTCAGTGGAGGTCAACAGTTGCCTGCCAAAGCAGACTTTTGGGCTGCCAGAAGAGAAAAAGACGTGTCTTAGGAGCAGGATACACTGTGAATTGTGGGAGGGCTTGTTTTTTGTATAGAATACGCATTTTCATTCTCCTAATCCACTTGTCAGGCCGGAAGATCATGCTCATTAATATCTGTCTGCTTAGCAGTTAGGAAATGAAGCTACTGGTTTAAAATCTGGTTAATAATTTAAAAACTATGAGAGGAAAAGTGAGCGTGTTTGTGTGTGTGTCATGTATGTGAACTGCTGTACTGGAATACATACAATGAAAAAATATAAAGCTGTAGGGTAGCCTTGCCATGCACATATTTCTCATGAAGGCGATATTTCAGATCATCTTTCTCTGCCCTCCAGCCCTGATTTGTTCATAATATTATACGTATTTTATAAAATGTCTGTTTTCTGAGTACTTCACTCAGAACCATGAAGGAGGAACTTCAGGTGCCAATTGCCTTTGGCCTGGGGAGGTCTTGCCATGGCTGAGGACACCTTGACAGCATTTTGGGTGCAGCTCCCATGTCTACACTGTTACACTGGGGCCATCCTAGAGCAAAGACCATGCCTGAAGCCACCCTAGGTGTCATGGTTTGCAGTCTGCTGCCATGTTACAGGCACTCTGAGTTTTATCTCATATAAATCAGTTGGCAATCTCGATTCACAGACATGCGAGTTATTTCCCTATACATTGCTCAGGGATCACAAGGTGATTGAAACAGCAGAAAATCTGAATCTTTGATTCCAAAAGGCTGGAAAATTTCTGTTCATTAATTCCATCTTGTCCCTGGCATGGTTTCCAGGAGGAAATCTCATCAGAATTTGCCCACCTTAGGGGCAATTAAAAGCTGCTTTCAGAAGACTTGATGGGATATTGCAACTGGAGATGATAAAGCAATGTTGAAGCAAACTTGGGTGCAGTTTCAACAAACAACTTGCCTGGTCTAATAAACTGAAAGTGTAATTCTAGAGGCAGCCCATCTCCCTTAGCAGCAGGGACATCCAAGCCTTGTATTCCCAGTGTTCCCAGAGAAGGATAAAACTCATATCTATCCACTGAGTCGTGAATCAGCTAAAATCAATATTTTTATTTTAAAGGGTGGCTTGGGATTTTTTCTTTCTTTATAACCCTCACAGGATGAGGGCTGCACTGCTAAATCTCAGCTTTAAAATGATTTTTTCTGACAAGACATGCATCATTGAAAATATGGGTCTGTAATGAAAGTGATGGCACAAGTTTAAAGCACTGCAAACACAAACATGCCATGACAGTATCTCAGAGCAATGCTCTGATTTTTACATGTATGTTCTTCAAATGTCGTTTTGCCTTAGTGAGATCCCATGAGGGTTTAACTCACAAAAAAAAAATTGAGAAAAGGGTTTGTTTTCGTGCATTAAATAAAATGGCCTAATCAGTGTTGACAAATCATCTCTCTGAAGATACTCTGGTGTAGACGGTGTCCCTGTCTGTAGCAACAAGTACTTATAGATATAAGATACAGACATAAATACAGGTAATATCCATGAATATTCCGGGATATTACCTTTATTCACCGAACGATAGGATTACTTGCTGTGCAAATTTATTAAGCGCTGTGCTAGCAGAGAAAGCTGTAATATAATGTGAGTGAAAAAAAGCACAGGACCTGCATTAAAAATTCTAAGAGGCAATACATTGTCCAAAATGAACTTTAAATCTTCTAAGAGATTCTGGTAACAAAATGCTGTGTCTCATTCCCTCAATTTTTTTATTGCCCCTTTGCAAGATCCTGTACTTTGCATCTAGAAACCTAAGGAGGCATTTACTGACAATGAGATTTTCAGAATAACACAGAATATATCATTTCAGTAACTTCTGGATTAAATGTATCATAGCTCCATGACAAATTAAGAGAAGGATTTTGCCTATATATGTATTAAAGGAGCATGAATTCTGAGAGGACTGGGTTTATTTGAGCACCCATACATACAGGCGGGTATGGGCTTCCAGAAGTAGGAATTGGGAATTGTGACATACAAATAAAACCAACAATCTGCTCAGATTTCCAACCAAGTCAGCCAAATATGTTCTAGCTCATTTGGGGTCTCTCCTGGCTGCAACCAGGCTCTGCAGTTGTAGAAACTGCCCTATGTATGTGCTGCTGTCTCTACCAGAGGAAGATGCTTTAAAATATAGCCCTCATCATTAAGTTCTCCTTCAGTGATTTATTGAACATATATTGAAAGGGTTTTGTTGTTTGGTTGTTTTTTTTAAAAAAAACAATATTTTTGTTCTGTTTTCTCTAAAGCCACTCCTTCCAAGTTTGCTGAGTCTGACAGACCTGAGCATTTATTTCCCAAATAAGTGTGGCAGCATTACTTGTACTCTCAATACAGCGAGATAAAAGGGACAAGCAGAATGTGGTGTTTTCTAACAGGAGCTGAAAAACTACCATTTCTGGGCTAGGGTTGGGATTTTTCCAAAGAAAAATCTCATAGGTGAGAAAGACATGACAAGAAAAAAAGGCTTTCTCAACTAATACCTTGAAGAAACTGTTCAGGAACAGTTAATCCCCAAAAAAGACATTTCTTGAGCAATTCTGGCAAGATTAGATAGAAAAGACTATTACTTATGTGTCTCGTTGTTATTTGCAGCATGGGTAGGAGGTGTCAAGACACAAGTCTACTGGGGCTTTGGTATTTTAGGTCATTCTTTCTTCCACAACCAGCATTATTTCTTATTCCTGTCACTTTTCATTATATTTAGTCTTCCATCCCTATGGCATACAGTATTTAAGGCCTGGTCCCAACCTTGCTGAAGTTAGTAGGAAGACTTATGGGAAGATTAATGGAAAGACTCTGAGAACTTTTAATTAACCCTTATTAAGCTTTTCATCAAACTGGGAAAAGCTTCCCAAAGAGGGAAAAATGCCTGGGTTTAGTTGTCTTCCTGTATCACTTAGGAAAGACTACTTGTGAGTACTTGCCAAACTGGCAGACCATGTATCAAGTCATGAAACTATAAGCAAGGCCATTAGGTATATTTATATCAAATAAAATGAAAAAGTAAACCCAACAGTTAGTTCTCAACCAGTCAATCATTCATTTAAAAAAGGCTGAAAAGCAGTGATTGATGCTAACCACAGGAGACAGGTTTGCATTTCAGATTTATATCATTTTGTGATGCTGTCTTTTCTACACTGACAGTCTATAGTATATGATCTGTTTGATCAGCATAATCACTGCATTTACGCTTCTTGCTAAAGAGAAAGTACTGGAGGTCTGGACAGAGCTGAGAGTTCAACAGAATACCAGTGAGCTCAAGGATGAGCATCCCGTGACCTTTACTGATATGAGGTATCCCAGGGCACCAAGGTGTGTATGATCCCATCCATTATAAAGTAGATAAATCAGCACATGAAGCAATCAATTCTGAGTGGAAATGCAAAGACATTTGTTACTGAGTAGTCTATGATGTTATTGACTGGGAACTACTTGACTGTAGCAGATAAAACTAATTTGCTGTAAAGGCAGATAAGGTAGAAGCCATACAAGAAATCTGCTTATGGCTGTAGTGATGGGCCTTCACTGAGACTCCTGCACCACTGTTGTCTCCTGATGGGATTGAAAGGAAAGCTGAATGACCACCAATCCCTATAAGTGCCTGCTTTAAAGCCTTCACCAACTTCCAACACATCTTTCTCAGCAAAGTGTCTGCCAGCCTAAAGGGTTTTCTTCAATCAATTTTTACTTTACTTCTTGAGAGCTGAAAATTTTCAACATGTGTCTGTGAAGATCCCTCCACCTTTTCGTTTTCTAGGGGAAAGTTATGGGTACGTGTCAGTTCACATCTCTTGGGTTCTTGCAGTCCACAGTGTATCTCGTACAAGCTCAAAATAAACCATGTCCCATTATTATACTCTACCCTGTACAAAGTGTAATTGAACCACCCTGACCACTGGATCATCACTGCTTTCTGAGATTAATCTTAATCTTTCCTGCATATTTTAGGCCACATTAAACCACGGTAAGCCAGTGCTAGCCTGATTGCAAAAGTCCCAGTATGTTCACACAGTAGGATATGATGGTTTCTTTCTGGTGTAATGTTGGTACTCAAATAACCAATCATCACTATGGGGTTGTTTAGCTGGGAGTCATATTTGGTTTGAGTCTGGAGCAGGGGAGAAATTATTGACTCTGGAGCTGGGGAACCAACTGGTCATCAACCATGTCCCTCAAAATGAGATCAAAAAGGCAACTTGAGAAGATGTTCTATGTCTTAGCTGAGCAAATGTATTCAGGGGTATGAAAGTAAAGACCAATCCAAATTTGAAGGCTGGGCTGAGACCCCTTTGAAGAATTTGACCCCTTATTCCTAAGAAATGTCCAAAGGAAAGTATGTTGTTCCTATCTCCTGTGAAATATGGCTTACCACGTTTCAGAAAGGAAGTAATTGTGTTCTCATACTTCTAGTTTATCTATTTCCCCATCAGCCTAATTTATATAGACTTATGGACTTCTGTAGTACTCTAATTCTTAAAAAAAAATGGTTTCTGTTCATAAACATGAACAAGCTTCTTAAGCCACAATTATTCCTTTAACAGAAAGAGTTTTATATTTGTGTGGCCTTTTTGTTCCGGTTGTGATTTTAAGTGCAATAAGAAGACTGTACTAGATAAGATACTTTACAAGCTTTAGAGTCAATTTAGTTAGTTTAATTATAAATATGTATTTTATTCAGCTTCTTATCTGAAATTTATTAGCCTCAAGATACTCTGTAGCTAAGATAATAATTCAATATTTAATAAACTGTGTAGGCATAGACTGCCATTAGAATTCAATAAGAGTAGTATTTCAAAGTGCATTTTGGATAAGGGCTGATTCACACCCAAGTGGTTTGTGCCATACAGGCATGCAATGAAAGTTTTCCAGTTTCGGAGAATAAAACAGGATTAGGAAGGCATGAGAAATGGTTCAAAACGGGGTAGAAGTCCTCAATATCATCTGCAGTGTAATACGGGCTTAGTGGAGAGACTGGTTTAAAAACCACTGGTTCTTCTCTTGTCAACAGTGCAAAGCATCTCACCTCTTCCCTGCAACTCTACTTTTTCCTTGTGGCTGTCAGAATTTGCTTTGGAGATAAACATTACAAAACTGAGTTTTAATTTGATTTATTTCCTGGACCTGAAGAGGAGTAACCACAGAGAAATCGGCTCGGTGTCTATGAACCACCACGAGTCCAGGGAAACTCCGATGCTGTGGGCATCTTGTGCCAAACCAGACATTCGTTAGCTTAGCAAATCCAAATTAAACACTTTAACTTGGGCACATCCAAACCTTTTGCTGCCATTCAAAAAGTTAAAACCGAATGTTTTGCCATTTCCATGCTTTTTTAAACTTTCCATTTGGCAAATCACTCAGCTTGCTGACTTTTCAGCCCGTCTTAGGAAGAAAAATATCAGGCTTTTCCACGGACTGGAAAAAGAGCTGGGAAAAAAAATGCTTATGCTAAACCTAATTGGCAGTAGGGGATAGTATCAGATTTCTGAGAAAATGTTTATGTATGGCAACCCTTGCTGCTTAACTGGCAGGTGGGCTGAAAAATGCGGCTGGGTGAACCGTGTCCCAAACGCCTGGGTTTCCTGAGGAAAGTGGCACTGGCTGATGTGAATGCCAAAGTGGCAGCAGGGAGGTGACAGCAGAGCCTCCAGAAGGAGCAGGAGATCCAGATCATTCCCAATTCTGTGACATTTCTGCTGAATAACCACAGCAAGAAGCTTTTGGTCTCCATAGCTGCAGCTGCCTCCCGGCAGCTGAGGCGCATGCACGCCCCTGACGTAAAGGATTTTGCTATTTAAAGAGGATTCAAATCTGCAGATACAAGTTCCTCTGAGTGAGCAACACACCCTGGCATTTTCCTCTCTCTTCAATTAACAAGAGGGTTTCTAACGGCAGCATCTCTGCGGTCTGTCGAACCTCACTGTGGTCCTAGTCCATATGGAAAAAGCAGTCAAATGTATTGAATCCAATTAAGTTCACTTTTAAAATTAGAATGAGAAATACTCGACAGTGAAAGTCTGGGAAAATTTTCACACAGACGAGTTTTGCTTTTCCCATAAAAGTGCTAAAAGCTTAAATATCACTGTGCTCTAGGAGCATTTGGGTAAAACATTGTGATTGACTCTCAAAAACCAACATGAAAACGGCATTTGGAGATGGAAATGGTTTTGTTTTCACAACGACACCCTCTGCAAATGTTATCCTCTCTCACCCTTGATTTGTGTGACAAGTTTCACCGGCTTGAATAAAATGTAATTATTTCCAATGAACCCTTTCAAAAAATTATTTTGAAATGAGCTGACTTTGGTTGTTGTCCTACACTTTTTAACATTTTATTAACTTGACTCTTAACAGATGGCGTGTAATGAATAATTACACAGTAATGAAAAAAATGCTTTGCATTTAAAGAAAGCTTTATGCAGATTCGCTAATCAATTTAGACACTGTATCTCATTTGTTTATAGTACATCTCCCAGTTGGAGTGTCATTATCTAGCTTTGTATCTATATTTAACTGTCTAAATTGAAGGAAATAAACCAGAGTTGAAGTAACTAATCATCAGCGTTACCCACCAATTTGTATTGAAGGATTAATCAGCACAGAAAAGTATGTGAGCTTAAAATATTCTAGGCTTGTATAGGTACTGAAGAATAATATTTGTGAGTGCTTCCCTCTTCTGTGGATGCTCCACTACAAAGCCCTATAATCTACACCAGCCACTAAATATCTGTTGAAATGTGCAATTAAATCTGAAATATCACAGTCCTTTTTCATTGCAATAAAATGGTAGATGGAAGAAAAAAAGAGATTTTCAGGGCACTGTAAGGCATGATGTACCTTGTTCAGCACTGCAAACTTATTGACATGGCGAGCCTGATCCAGCTGCCTCTCGAGCCTATGGAAAACATCCCATGGATTGCTTTGAGCCCTTGATCTGCACCGGGATGGACATTGGTTTCATTCTGATCCTCAATATTTAGATTTTCCTAAATTTGGGAACAATATTTCCCAAAATATGGTTGGTGGATGTCTTTGCACTCACACGAACAGCAACCCCCAGTCTCCCCATCCCTCCAGAACCTCCCAGTCCTTTCATAACTCCTCCTCCCTTTGGATCAACCATGATGCTTATGCTTACCCTTCGTCCCCAGACACATTTTTATTCAGGTTCGAGCTTTCGACTTGTAAAGCAGAACCAGCAAATCCAGTCAATATTGTGTTTATCACAGAGCTCCCCTCCAAGCAGAGTCACCTCAAATGAGATGCACTTGCTCCGCCGTTAAGTGTAACCAAAGGCACAGCAGGGATCAGAGCAACGTGAGGAGCTGCAGGAGCGGCTGATTTTTGTGGGTCTATAAGGCACAATGGCATTTCACACTCTTTGCGTGGTTTTATGTCTCTCAACTTCTGTCACTGAATATTTTCCATTTTTCTCAGCTTTTTCCTTGAAAAGAGCTCCTGTAAAGAGTACTGTCCTGTTTGGCTTTAGGGGAAAAAAAAGCCTTTTACTTTAAAAGGATAAAAGATTCAAAAGGAATGCAAAAGCACTCTACCAGCATCCTGGGGGACTGCCTGGTGTAATTTTTTTTCCTTTATTTTGCCTATCTATATCCTCTCTGCTATGTCTGTCTTGGCTTCCATACACTGAAAGATTATGATGTTAAAGCTTTTACATCCAGTGTAGTTCATCTTAAACACCCACAGGATTTGGTGTTCTGTGTATGTTCTCCAGGTAGTTTTCAGCTCTAGAAGTAAACTGTAGGAGAATTTAAGACTAATATCTAGGTCACTTTGGCTAAGTACATAAAAATTTTAGGCAAATAAGTGAAATTACAAATCAATTCCTGGCTAGTTCCTTATTTCTTCTAACACTTAAGATGGGTTGTTATCATCAAAAGACTGAAGGTTGTTGTCATCAAAGAGCACTTTTAAAAGGTCATTTAACACATTAAGTAAATTTAATTGGATGAATGTATATACCAAGAAATCTGGAAAACCCAAGCACTGTGTTACAAATAGCAGTAACCTCTTGCTCCCTGGTTATAAAATGTACTTAAATAAAAGTCTGTGAAATATTGGATTTGCTTCCTGTAGTCTGCTGTACTTGAAAACAACCTTATCTTCCATATTTATTTGTTTCTACAGATGCCCAAAATGTACTAAATAAATAATAGAATAAATAGAAATCTTAAAGGTAAAGAGGGTAAAGATCCTGGGGTAACATCAGATGGGATGCAGCAACTGAGTACAGATATAAACATATAGCGTGTGTCTGGAATGGCAATTACAGTTCGCCTAATATAATATTACTGCAAATACAAATATGTAAATTAAAGCCCAGCCATGCCACCAGGCATGTACTTCACCAATTAATCATGGGCTGATCATGGGGAGGTATCACTGCTATGAGCAAAGCAGAGCCAAAGCTATGTGATGCCCAGGCAGGAGTGGTCCCAAAGGTAAGCATCAGATTGCCCAAACTGCATAAATCGGTGCTGTTCGGCTCTTCTTCAGTCTCTTGAAGGCATGCTGGGATTTTTGGGTGGTAACCAGGTTGTGCAGTGAGCCTTGCAAAGACAGAGGTTTGCTGGACCTGCGGCTCTGTGCAGGCACCGGGCTTGCTGCTTGTGGGAGAGGAGAGCTTGATGGGTGATGTCTCTCAAAAATAGTTTTTTGGCTGCAATTACTGCAGCATAAAACATTATAAACTCTACTGAAGCCACTTTAAAGTATGTGTATGAAGCAGCCTTGAGGTCAGCATCTTTGTAACAAGAAGTAGGAAAGTGTTAATAAAGCACTGCACTGCACTCAGCATTTCATGCTCTTCTGAAATAGAGCACACAAGAGCTTGGCTGCAGTTACTGCAGCATAAAACTTTATAAACTCTACTGAAGCCACTTTAAAGTGTGCGTATGAAGCAGTCTTGAGGTCAGCATCTTTGTAACAAAGAAGTGGGAAAGTGTTAATAAAGCACTGCACTGCACTCAGCATTTCATGCTCTTCTGAAATAGAGCACACAAGAGCAACAGCTTAGCACAGCAAAGATTATGTGCCATCAAATAAGATCACTTGATACAAGCAAAGTATGTCCTGTGTATGTAGTATAAATATACAATGTACTGGGTAGAAGTACCTCTTTTTAGTTATTAGTTGCTACCTGTAGCTGAGAACAGTTGCAATGCAAAGGGGATGGCTCTCATGGGAAACCTAGGAAGAAAGCACATCAGAGAGATCTGGATGGATCCAGAGGGATCCAGATGGCTTTAGATGCAGAAATAGGAGGGAAGTTGCAGTTACTGTGAGTCTCCTGACTGCCTGTTGCCCCAGTTGCTCTTTCGGTGACAAGTCACTTTAGGGAGGAAATCTAGCTATTCATGGCATGCTGCCTATAGGGAGCAGCTTATGGAGATGGGAAAATGTCAGCCTCTGTGAAGGGATTGTTAACCCCTTTCCAGGAGGGAGAAGTGCTAATTGCTAATGGGGAGCAGAGCAAGAATAACTGTGAGAAAAGCTCCCGGCTATCAGCCCATTTTGCTGTCACCAATTTTTGAAGGTTTGTTAAAGGCTCTTCTGCCAGTGAGACAAACCAGGAGCCTTTTCCTGCAGTGCTGGATGCCACCCTGTCTGGTGCTAGACAAAGACAAGCTCCATCCCTGGGCAAATCCATTCTACAGCCCTGCCACACAGATCCATGCTCTGCATTTTGCAGGGTAGACCAAGGGGAGACACGTGTCAGTGCAGCGAGATACAACCCACCGAAATGAGATGCCTGCAAAGTTTGGATGGGTGCTGTTGGCTGTAGCCAGCCACAGGCACTTCTCCCTTTTCCAGCTCGCCCCACTTGCTGTTCATTAGCTCCCTATTCTTGTGCCACAGCTTTGATCATGGAGAAAGAGCAGAAAACTAGAGGAAAACTGTTCCATGTGGCTGCTTTAGCTCACACCAGGGATGGAAAAGTCCTTTTTGGCCTCAGACATGGCTTACAAAGCCCTCATTTGCTGTCCTTGGTCCTTCAAAAATACACACAGAAACAGCGAAGAAAATGGCCATGATCTACTGCTTGTATTTGTGGCAAGCCACAGACTTTGGAAAATGAGATCAACTATGTCAGGCTCGTTCGATGTTAAAAACCAGATAACATCCCAGTGAAAGCCAAGAGAACCACTCTCACCGCGATGTTATTTCAGTGGGTAATTGTCTTCTATGATGACTATGCAAGAATAGTTGTTTTTCATTCCACAGGTGGACTCTGGATGTTGGATATTCATCACAAAGTCTTGATATTGGAATGTAGTAGGAAGTTTTTTAATCCTCTCTACAAATTTGCCCCAGTTGATGAGGAACCCAAAAGCAAAGACCCATCACCCTGACTGGAAGTAAATTTGGAGAGCAGAAGGTGAGCTGGTGGACTCTCATTCCTGACCCATCTCAGTGAACCGTGGTGTTCCTTTTGTTATATGTGACAAAAAGACCCACAGGTGATACTGGAGTGATGCTCATCTGGAAGAAAACGACTCATATGCATGAGTGAGGACACAGCAGGGAGGGAATCTGGCTTCCAAACCCAAGCCTAGCCACTCCTTGATCTCACATAAAAGTGCAGTAACAGTAAATATGCCTAGTGACAAGGGAAAGATATAATGAGGTATGAGAGAGGAAGGCTTTGCTTTTGCCTAAATTTCTTCTCTTTGGGAACATCCTGCAGAAATACTCAGGGCTGCATCCAGTGAGCAGTGCTGTGGGTTGGAGCGGGCGGCAGCACATCTCATCACTCGTTGCAGATTAGTTCAACAGCAGATGTCATGGCTGTCACTTGTCACTAGATTTTCAGCTGTGCATCCTACACCCCACAGCAAGACACCCAAAACTTGGTCATCCTCTGTGGGGAGGGCTCTAGCAAAGTCAACCAGCCAAGACAATGTGGGAGAGATTTTGGAGAGGTATATTAGTAAGCTCTAAGATATGTTGCTTTAAATCTGCAAAGCTAGAAATTTCTCCACAAGACTTATTTTGTTCATAAATTCTGCTTATTTGCAAACATATTTTAAACAGACACGCTCCTATTTTAAAGACTTCCATAATAACTTTATATGTGCTAGAGAAGGGTGAGATCTCCCAAAGGTGCTGTGAAACACTTTATCATGGCAGCAAGTGTTATAAAATTTATACAAAGTTATAAAGAACTATAATACTGTCAGAAACTTGGTACTGGATGAGATCTTATGGGGAATAGTGTTAATAGTGAGGTAATTGCTGAGTCAAATGAAAGGCTTAGAGCTGCTGAGAGCTGGTTGTGATAGGAATGGGGAAGAGGGTTGTCAGAGGAGCTGAAGGGAATCAGACACACAAATCCTACCCAAATGCAGCAGATTTAGGCTGTCTGAAGCTGCAGTAAAAATCCCAACCTAAGCAAAGAGAGCTCTGATGGATTTTTATTTTCACACTTCAGAAGTGCTTTGAGGTTGTTCCCATTGCAGATGCACTGAGACGCACCGTGGCAGTGAGCTGTGATCCTGGGGGTCCCTGCTGCCGATGGAGAAGCGAACGCTGCCGCTGTGAAAATGCCACAGGCAACAGCTCCATTTCCTGCAGAGAGACCACTTTGGGACAGAAAAGGATGACACATTGCTGATATTATAAACACAGAAGTTACAAGCACATATACAAGCAGAGATATTACAAACTCGCCCTTGAAAGGGGCAGCAAATGTTATGAGGCTTGGAGAAAGCTGGGTGGGAAAGCAAAGAGCTTTAACATTAAAGGCAGCGTCTTCTTAACTTCATTCTCCCAGCCCATTACTTCTGTTTAAGTGTGGGAAATGAATATCACTAAGCCTGCTAGTTGCACGGGACAGCTCAGTAAATTGGCCCTTACTGCAGAATGGTGAAAAGTATTGACTTCCACCCCTATTGAGCCTGAGAAAGGCTCAATGGTGTTGTCTTATTCTTCTCTCTTACTTGTACATTTACTCAATTCCAGTTGTTCTTGTGTGTAAATGAGGCTGCCAGAGAATATTTAATGACATCAAACATAGGTATCTGGTGCTATTCTCACACCTCAAGGTGTCTGAGATCTCCTTCGGGATGGGTGGTGGTGGTGTGGGGCAGCTCGGGGGCAAGCAGAGACAGCCTAGAAGGACTGAAATAGCACAAGCAGTCAGCCTGGGCACCCAGATTGCTCCAATAGTTTGAAACTGTGCCATCAAAACATTATAAAGCAAAATTATAAAGAAGAATCTCAAACTCATCAAACTGGGAAGACAACCCATACAAAAGCACACGTGATTTTCAAATCCATTACAACGCTGAAGTTGGATTTATGGCAGCACAATGACATTGTCAGGTTTTAATGAATATGCTATGCCAGCTGCTTCAGGATTGTATCCCAGCATTATTATTTGATAAGTTCCTTCAGCCAGAGTGTTCACAAATAAATAAACCAATAGGTTAAGCGCAAAAACAATTCCACTTAAAGGATGTGCTCTATTTGCTCTGCTCAGGTACTGCTAATAATAGAGGTATTGTAAAATGACTCAAACTGCAATATGCAGTTGAGTTGAATGCTCCAGTGCACACTGCAGAGCAAAACCCGGACACACAGACACTGAAATTACATCCCCTCAAATTAGCGTAGGGAAGGAAGCAAATACCACAAAGCCCTGGTCCACCTCATCTGAGCAGCAGGGGTTTAGCAGTGTTTCTGCTCCTGTTTGGGGAAGAGAGCATTCCCTACTCAAACTGCAATATGCAGTTGAGTTGAATGCTCCAGTGCACACTGCAGAGCAAAACCCGGACACACAGACACTGAAATTACATCCCCTCAAATTAGCGTAGGGAAGGAAGCAAATACCACAAAGCCCTGGTCCACCTCATCTGAGCAGCAGGGGTTTAGCAGTGTTTCTGCTCCTGTTTGGGGAAGAGAGCATTCCCTCTTGGAAAAACTATAAATATACAATGTACTGGGTAGAAGCACCTCTTTTTAGTTATTAATTGCTACCTGTAGCTGAGAACGGTTGCAGTGCAATGGAGATGGCTCTCACGGAAAACCTAGGGAGCCGCTCTTTTGCCTCTGCTGGCTGTTTTCCACTTATTTGCTTACTCTTTTCCATCCCAGTTAGCTCTGCGTAGCCTGGAGGGAGTGAACTAGATTCTCTTTCTGGGGCATCATCAAAAGAAATGTTTACCGGATTGCAGACAATCACATCCGTGTAAATCTGGTGGCAGCACGTGTGTGCTGCAGTGGCCTGCAGAGATTTTCTCTTTCCCGATAGCACAGGAAGAAAAGCATCCAAAAAGCATCCAGTCTCCCCCACCCCAAGCTCAGGACCGGTACGCAACGGTGGCCATTTGGCAGCAGTTTCCTTCTGCAGGGAAGCAGAAGTATCTGAACTAAAACTGTTTAGGGATAATAAATCCCAGGGTACCATTTAAATCACGTTTTGAAACAGTCTCCACTGAAACAATCTTCTTCAGTCTTCCTCCATCAGCTGCGAATTACCAGTAGTCAGATGATCAGCTACCATATTCAAGAGAAGTTTGGAGTTATTTGGACCAAATGCATCAGCCAGACTATTAAA
>NW_010183313.1:108296-121288 GCF_000695765.1 Mesitornis unicolor
AATATTTACTGACATCAAACATAGGTATCTGGTGCTATTCTCACACCTCAAGGTGTCTGAGATCTCCTTCGGGATGGGTGGTGGTGGTGTGGGGCAGCTCGGGGGCAAGCAGAGACAGCCTAGAAGGACTGAAATAGCACAAGCAGTCAGCCTGGGCACCCAGATTGCTCCAATAGTTTGAAACTGTGCCATCAAAACATTATAAAGCAAAATTATAAAGAAGAATCTCAAACTCATCAAACTGGGAAGACAACCCATACAAAAGCACACGTGATTTTCAAATCCATTACAACGCTGAAGTTGGATTTATGGCAGCACAATGACATTGTCAGGTTTTAATGAATATGCTATGCCAGCTGCTTCAGGATTGTATCCCAGCATTATTATTTGATAAGTTCCTTCAGCCAGAGTGTTCACAAATAAATAAACCAATAGGTTAAGCGCAAAAACAATTCCACTTAAAGGATGTGCTCTATTTGCTCTGCTCAGGTACTGCTAATAATAGAGGTATTGTAAAATGACTCAAACTGCAATATGCAGTTGAGTTGAATGCTCCAGTGCACACTGCAGAGCAAAACCCGGACACACAGACACTGAAATTACATCCCCTCAAATTAGCGTAGGGAAGGAAGCAAATACCACAAAGCCCTGGTCCACCTCATCTGAGCAGCAGGGGTTTAGCACTGTTTCTGCTCCTGTTTGGGGAAGAGAGCATTCCCTCTTGGAAAAATAACCTCTTTGAATGACGAGCACAATATTTACTCATCAGAAAGCACGCATTTAACAAGCTCAGCTGGCTGCCCTCTGCTCTGGCAGTTTCAGGAAAACCTTTCTTGCTACACACAGCCCTGCCTTCCCGCTAGGGCTGGGGATGCCAGCCGCTCTTTTGCCTCTGCTGGCTGTTTTCCACTTATTTGCTTACTCTTTTCCATCCCAGTTAGCTCTGCGTAGCCTGGAGGGAGTGAACTAGATTCTCTTTCTGGGGCATCATCAAAAGAAATGTTTACCGGATTGCAGACAATCACATCCGTGTAAATCTGGTGGCAGCACGTGTGTGCTGCAGTGGCCTGCAGAGATTTTCTCTTTCCCGATAGCACAGGAAGAAAAGCATCCAAAAAGCATCCAGTCTCCCCCACCCCAAGCTCAGGACCGGTACGCAACGGTGGCCATTTGGCAGCAGTTTCCTTCTGCAGGGAAGCAGAAGTATCTGAACTAAAACTGTTTAGGGATAATAAATCCCAGGGTACCATTTAAATCACGTTTTGAAACAGTCTCCACTGAAACAATCTTCTTCAGTCTTCCTCCATCAGCTGCGAATTACCAGTAGTCAGATGATCAGCTACCATATTCAAGAGAAGTTTGGAGTTATTTGGACCAAATGCATCAGCCAGAATATTAAACTTATGTATAATAATATACAGTTAACATGCATATTTCTTGAGGCAGAAATTATTTTTCCTGTTTCATAAGGCACAAAATTCACTCTCGGGAATTAACCTGTATCAGTAGAAATAAGACTTTCTTTTGCATCCAACTCCTTGATTTACAAATACAGTTTTCTAAACAAACTCTCCTTTTGAACAGATACTACACATACCAACAACTCAGTCTAACGGCACACTGGGATGCCAGACTGTGCTGATACTGGAGCATATGTGTGAAACCAACTCCTCTTTTCTTGAATTCCCAACTAAATTGTCCAAAGAAACAGGTATATGCAGAAGTAGAAACATTCACTCACATTTATGGTTTTGAATCACATCAGAGTTGTCTTTTGCTTATGTATTATTCAGAATTTTAATGAATTTCTCCTTCAAGATATCTACCTTATTTCAAGAATTAGATAACGCCCATCCTATAACCATATTCCTGGTTCAAGCCCTATCTCTCGATCAATCCTTCCACTTTTGATCCACAAACGAAATCTCAAATATAGCCTAAAATATCCCAAATAATTCATCATACAGCATAAAGTTATAGCTCTAGAAAGGATCTCAAGGAACTATGTGGTTCATCTCCCTGCCCTGCAGCACCATTTGCCAGAAGCTCCCTGATCAGGGGGACCCCACACTTGCACTGACCAATCTGCCCCAGCGCATCCTCAGTCTTCCCCCCAGCAGTATTTGATTTGTTCTTTAAGTAAGGTCTTTGACAGGTAAATCAGCAGTACCCGATGATTGGAAAACAGGTAGCTTATCCAACGTTTTTTTCTTATTCACTGCTATCTTGCCCTTTTGTTACTGGAATTAATTATTGTTGACCTCACTTACAAATATTAATGCAAAAAAAAGCAATAAATACTGTTTTCCTAGCACCATTTATTGACTGCAGCAAAGACTCTGGCTGAGGCTGGTGGATGTGCCCAGCTTACAGATAGTACCAGCAAACTGCTGTCTCCTGGGGGGGGTAAATCAGGTATTCACACATGCACTTCCCAGGGAACTTAGAGATCACTATGCATTGGGATATCACATCTAGAAAGCTAATCACTAATTAATATCAAAGGAAATAAGGGGACATTTCCACCGAAGGCTGGTGAGGCAGACACATGTGGAGGGGAAGGGCACGTTATGGGGCACACCAACAGCACAGCCTTTCTGTGTCATATATGCCAGAAATTGTGATTATTGGTGGAGGAAAGTAACTTTAGCAGGCACACTTCAGGCTTTGCTAGGATTTCTGGTTCCACAGTGTTCCCATCTTTCCCCTTTCTATTGATAAAACTCAACCAGCTGCTTGCTTCCCATCGAGAAATCCATGACTATGCATGAAGATTTATTTTGCTCCCCCCTCAGCAAGGGAGTAAGCATTAAAAAAGGGTTTCTTTCCGTGTGCTGAGCTTTAGAGTGCAATTCCTTTACCAGTATACTTAAAACCATCTTTGCTTTGTGTTTTGTTTTATTTATTGAAATTATGTGGGCTTTATTTCACACATGCATTATTGGAAGAGAGGCATGTCTAACTGAAAGGCTGTTTTCACTTTTACTGGAAAGGCTTTTCTGAATATTAGCTTTGGATTGGCAAATTTTCAGTAATTTGTACTCTCAGCAACACATTGGTATGAAAATTGGATTTGGGCAACGGGTACTCCCTGAGCTACTTTACTTTCAGTGTAATGACTTTAGCTAGAAGTTGAGCATACATCAGGTCCCCGTCCATTCTTTGCTGCTCAGCATCAGCTGCAGAGTTGGAATCTCAATCTTTTAACCCTTATTCACACTGAGCCGCACCTGATAATGGAAAAATGCCATCACTTTGAAGGACTTGTAAGGCTTAACGGTTTAATCCTCCACTAAGAGAGTCCTGTAAGAAATTAGGGCACGATTTAATTGTGCTTATACCACACGATGAACTCAATTTCATTTCAAAGCACCCCGATTTCTGCAGCGTACTTCTTTGATTGCTGGACTGGTATTTTAATAATCTTTACATTTCAGTAGCTCTTGTTAAGACCTGAAGTAAACTTAAGAAGAAGGGGGAGAAAGGACTGCAGTCACCATCTCTCATGACTGACACTGGGGATGGTGGACATCAGGGTCAAAGGGGATCCCTATATTCTCTTGTACTAAGAAAGCTGCTCCCTTCCTAAGAAGAAGGATTAAAGCTTTGATGGTATCTAAATGGGTCTGTCTATGAGTTTAAATGAGTTTAAAATGCTTATTAAGAAATAAACAGACTTTTTTTTAAAAAAAAAGGCATTTAAATATCCAAACAGGAAAATATCCCTCTTCTTTTTCATCAAGTCTTGTAGTTTTGCCATGTGAGATCTGGTTTTATTGCCAATTAAGAAATTCCTCCAAACGTTGGAAATTCTTGTCTGCCTGGGGCCATTCTCTCTCTGAAGTAAACACCAAATAAATTGAGCTAGAAACTGGAGCTCCAAGTTCCCGCTTTCATCTGTTTCCTCTTCTCTAGGCCTGATCTATCTCTGGCAATCCCACTTCTTTGCTGTCTACTTTCATAGCTCTACAGGGGAAATCTCATAATTTAGGTAGTCATAAATCTAACCAAATGTTGTGTTCACCTGCTACCTGGTAGAGACAATGCTGTCATTAACCTCATTAATTTGTGTAATGAATCTGACAAGTAAGTTCTTCCTCCTTTGCCAACTTGCAGGTCAGGTTGTGACACAAAGAGTAAGAGTGCATCAGCTCCATGGTACAAGCCATTCAATGCTTTTTGTTTTTTCTTTCTGTCCTTGAGCCCCAGAAATTTATCTCTTTAATGACCAAGGTATATAGTTTTGGATTAAAATTTTTAAAAGGTAGAGAAGCAATGGTGGATGTTGATTTCAGACCCTAAAAGAAGGGATAACTGTAAACCAGTTTCCCCATTCTCATACTACAAAAGAAATAAACCACCACTAGAAATAAAACTCATCATAAATCCTATAGGAAACATGATCAGAAAGGCCTGTGTCTGCCCTACCTGTAGTCATTTAAAACGGGAGTTTACTGAAGAAGTTGAAAAAGGAAATTGTTGTAGATGACATTTTTTCAACTATCCCCTGTCTTCGGTTGGGGTGCCATCCCCTCTGAAGCTGCTTGTCTCACTAATGATGCTAAAGTCACATAGCCTACAGATTCAGGACAGATCCTTCAGATGTTCATGTTGCTTACAGCAGTGAGATGGTTTCTTTCTTAGGATTAATTGGAGTTTCTTGCTAATCTTCCCTTCAGGAAATATTTGTCAAAGAAAAACAAAGAAAATTATGTCCACTTCTGTGGAGAAGTTCCTCCTGTGAATTTGTACACTTGCAAGTAACAGAACTTAATTACTTCTTCCAAACCCCCAAATCCTTGCTTTATCCTTCTGCATAAAGACTTTCTGCTTACAATATTTTGCAAGAGCTCTGAAGACCTAATTTTGCATACTCCAATTAATAATATTCTAGAGAGACTGAATATATAAACAGTCTTTCTAAATTAATACTCATATTTCTGTGCAAGCTTTTAATCAAAGAAGACAGCATGACGTCTCCAGAGGCTTGTATGCCATTGTCTTGCCAATAACATTATATTGTTCTAGACAAAATATATTTTATTCCCCTATTCTCATGATGTTTTCAGTTCCTTATAAATTGCTTCTAGTTATTAGTTTTGTCTGTGGTTGGTCTTCAGTTTAGGAGGATGATTTGGATTTGGAATGAGTTTTTATTCTATATATACAAATTTTCAGTGCTGCAGTAAATTACTTTTATCAAGTATCTTTATTTCATCTCTATTTCTGGGATAGAATGCCTTTCTTATTTATATCCCTGTGAAGTGCTAAATACTAAAGTGCTAAAGTTATTGTTAGGAGTGCCCAGAAGACACTCAGGGCTTGGGTACCCACCTCTCTGTCCCAGTCATGTGCTGGGGACTCTCCCTTGTGTTCCCAGTTCCCAACTGGGCCAGTGCGGCTTAGTGGGAATGAGGAGGCAATAACCACTGACTGTGGCCCAGGCACTCACCAAGAAGCCCAGCAGTGTGGGGTTGTAGGTGTTTACATCCCCACAGCAGCAATGGGTGGTCTGTGGGATGCTTGGCATCATCTAATGTGGTCAGGGACACATGTTTGTGCAGTTTCTTATTTAAAGTAGCTGCTGCCCTCCAGCTCTCTTTTGACTGAAGATTCCCATTTCAGTCTCTCTGGATGAGAGCCTGTCTCTTCCATACGGGGCACAGACTTCTGGGGAATAAGCAATATTTTCTCTGTCTTCCTTATCTCAAGCCTGGCAGAGTAACAAGCTGTGATTTGCACAACTCCCCACAGCTCTGGTCCTTCTCACACCATTCCAGATGTGTACAGACCAACAGTCCAGACATCTGGCATAACCTGGAGCACAAATTTAACACAAGCATCCTTCTGGTCCCGTGTAGATATTGCCCAGAATTACTCCTAAGGTTTCCCTTCCCGTGGAGCTGCCACCGTCTTACTCCAATGAGTAAGGACTCTCCGAGGATGGTGCAGTCTGCAGACTGATTCTCTACAATGATAACCCACAGGCTCCAAATCAGTCAATTTTTCAGTTTATCTGTACAACACAATCCAGACTTTTGAAGTTTGTAGCCAGACAAAAAGTGCCCAACATAAAAAAGAGGATTGTGTACCTTTTTTTTCACCCTTTCTTCCTTGCTTACACCACTGATTTCTTCCATGCAAGTAGAAGGATTTCTCATATCTCTTGAAACAGCAGTGCAAAGCAGCAAAAATCTCTTGATGGTACATGCAGGGGAATTTTTAGACTCACGAGCAGACAAACCATTGCTCTTGAAAAAAAATAACAAGGATACACAAAGGATGGGCCAAAACCGCTGTCCTGGTTCTTCTGCTTCATCTCACAGAGTGAAACACACAATGAGTCTATCACAGAAATATGTAGATCCTAGAGTCTTGATATTTGTGCTGTGAAGCTTAAATATCTTCCTTTCTCACCCAAGAAAAATGTCAAAGGCACATAGAAATAAATTATATTGTTCATGCTCTAAGCAGCCGCATCTGCAGCTATGGAATCCTCTTCTGGAATTTTTCCTCTTACAAAGTTATAAAAAGCTTTGAAAAAAAAAGTCAGTAAGCCGGTGACTTGTATTTTTCTGAGGTAGATTAATTAATGCTGTTTAACAGAGTTAAAATTAGCCTGAGTTGTTTGTAATTGCCTGGTTACTCTTTTCTCCTGAATACCTAATATACAATTTATTTTGACAAGTACTAGTGAGCAATGCACAAGTAGGCTGCTTCTGTTTGGGGCAGGGGGAGGCTGCTTTTTTGGCTTAACTAGAAGCATATTTGGCTCAGAGGGTTGGAAACCTTCTTCCAGCCCCATCTCTTCTTTTCGCTCTGAATGAATGGGTTTATTTTCATGTCTGTTTATGCAGCATAGTATATAGCAACCACTCCTTTCATGTTGGAAATATTGTGGTTTGCCATTGACAAAACAGCAACGTAAATTACAGAAGGTATGGACATTGTCCTTAGGCAAGGGGATAAATATTTTCCAGCAGAATTGCATTAGTTGTTCCAAAAAACCAAAGACGATGAGTGAATTTGAATGAATATCATTATTCTAAAGAAACTGAAAATGGAGCAGGTCAAAAGATGGTTGTGATTTTAAGAATGTGTCCTGGTTTTATTCCTGTGTTTAAGACAACAAATGACAAGCAAGATCTACTCAGATTAGAGAAACAGGTGGCTGCTGTTTTAGGAAAGGTAACTGGAAAGGCATGTTTTCAAATGGTTAACGAAACGTTATAATGGGTAACACTATTTTACTCTTCAAAGTATCGTTTGTAGAGCGATATTCATGGTACTCTTACCTGACTTGTTTTGCACTCACTCTTCATCGTTGTCTACATTTTTAAGAGTAACACCTTGTGTATTTGCAAGACTTGCAAAACCCATGCAGGCTGAAATGTCTAGAAGGGAAAGCTGCTTTTTTCATCCATAAACAGAAAATTCTTCTCCATTAAGCTGTTCATTTACATCAGCTACATTGAAAGCTATTTTGTCATTCAAATGGATTATTGATATTTTTTGGAAATTTTTCTCCTAGCAGCAATTAAGACAAAAACCCTGTGATGCTTCCCAGCAAAACTCAGATCAAAAACTGCAATGGAAATAAGGATTACACATTCTTCACTGGGCTTTGTTTTTCAGTAAGAATGGCACAGAGAAAGGTTCTGCTTTGATGGCCGAAATTAATTTTCTCCCAATTTTATAAACACCACAGTTTTATAATCAACTCAAGTTTCTTTCTGAAAGGTTTCTTTCTTTTCCTTTGAAAATGCAACTTCAGCCATGGAAAGTATAGATCCAAATACTTAACACATGGCAAAGCTATGAGTATTTGAGAATGGGGTCATTCAATGGACACTGGTGAGCACATTCATCAATATAAAAACCTAAATGCTATAGCTATTTAGCAAATATATAGAATGTGAATTTACATTAAAAGCCACAAAATAAGTTATCTGTGATCCTACAATATCTTGCTTTTATCTGCAAGACCTTTTCGTACCAGAAGGCTCAAGATTTCTTTGCTTTCTTTCTCAGCTTCTTCATCCTCTTACATTTTTGTTGAAGGAGGTAACAGGCTGTCACAATTATCCCACACACATTAGGGTTTATTATCTTTTCTGAAGGTGTTTTAGTTCAAATTTCAAACATTATCAACAATAATTTAGGACCTATTCTAAGGACCCTTGACGACTGTTTGCACAGTTTCAGTACATTCAAATACAGAAACCACACAGCAAAATAGCCCCTAATGGTGATGAACCTCACATTTCCATGCTCCTCAGCTTCCCTCTACAGCATACAGAGATGGAACACATTTGAACAACATATTTTGGCAAGGATATTAGATGGTAATGAATTGGTGGTCATATAAACTTAATGAATTCTGTCAAGACCTCTTTGTAACTTGAATACAAAGTTGCACATAGAAGGTGGAGGTCATTTCAATTACTTTAAAATATAACAAATGGGTTAATATTGACTTGTTCCTTGAGGAAATTATGTCTTTTCACTGACATTTACAGAGAATATAAAGAAAATTTGAGTCAAAGGTATTTGAGACCTAAAGAAAGTGAAGCTAAATTTAGAGGGGGAAATAATTTGTCTTATAAGAATGATCAATAGATGTCTTCCCTATGGAAAAGTAAATTGTTTAAGAAGCTAACAGACTCCTTGAATGCAGTATAATGAAAAGGCAGGCCAAACCCATGGTGATGGAGTATCAACCTTTTGCACAACTATAAAATCATCATAAAGAATGTACTGTTGAGAACAGGGATGAGGGAGCGATAAGAAGCGTCTGGAAGGATCAGTATCTTTAAGGATGCTCATTTTGTCCCTTCCTGGCTGGTCCCATGGCCATCGGTTCCCTCATGCAAGGAAATAATTCCATGGGCAGAGTTACTGGAGTCATGACTATAGCTATTTGCTGCACCTTTAAAGAAAACACAAAGTTACTACATATTCATCTTTTTTCCCTTATTTTGCATTTCTTGAGAAGTATAGACTGTAAACATTCAAGGGAAAAACCTGATTATTTTCTGTTTTAAAAAACAGCTGCCAGCAGTAGTGGTTAAAACATTTCACTGATTTTTATTTTTTTTTTCTGTAGAATATGAAAAATGCTACAGAAAGCATGGACTTCCTTCAGAAACTTTATTTAAAGTCAACTATATAAATAAGAAAGCTATTAACTGAAGACAGACATGCCAAAATAAAAAACAGGATGGAAACTTTCCACTCCAAAAGTGAAAGACGAGTGTGTGAACGCCGTCGGGGCCCTCGTGGGATGTGCAGCTTTCCTCCAGGAATGGCAGGGGCTGTGGAGCAGCCAGCCCAGGGACCGTCACAGCCTCTCAGGGGCTGCAGCGACAAGGCAAACCATCAATCACCACGGCAAATATTTCCAGCCATGAAACCCAGAACAGCAAAAAGTAAACTGAAATACCTGAAATTACATCAACTGGGACAAGTTGTTTCATTTTTATGACACAGAGCTATCTCTGTAAGCCATGGATACAGGGGTATTACACCAACTAACAACTCTGCTGGAGATTACCTGATTAATGCTGGCTAATTACCCAGCTGATGGGATCAACTGGTCAGTGGAACCGAGATATCACGATCCAATCTAATTATTTTGATTGTAACATTTTAATTGAACCGAATTACTTTTCAATTTGCATGTCAGAAAGTCTACACATGGAAGTTCATAATTAAGCATCTGCACTATTGTGTCCAGTTCTGGGCCCCTCAGTTCAAGAAGGACAGGAACTGCTTGAAAGAGTCCAGCAGAGCCACAAAGATGATGGAGGGAGTGGAGCATCTCCTGCTGAGGAGCGGCTGAGGGAGCTGGGGCTCTTGAGCTTGCAGCAGAGGAGACTGAGGGGTGCTCTCATTCCTGGGGATCCATTGGGAAAGGGCAGTGTCAGGAGGAAGGAGCCAGGCTCTGCTCTGGGATGTCCAATGCCAGGACAAGGACAATGGTCCCAAGCTGGAGCACAGGAGGTTCAAGCTGAACATGAGGACAAAGTTTGTGAGTGTGAGGGTTCTGGAGCATGGCCCAGGCTGCCCAGAGAGGTTGTGGAGTCTCCTTGTGTGGAGACACCCAAAGCCCTGGCCGTGTTCCTGTGTGACTGCTCTGGTGATCCTGCTCTGGCAGGGGTTGCACTGGGGGAGCTCTTGAGGTCCCTTCCAACTCCTGTGGATTCTGTGATTCTGTGAAGCAGCCATTCTCTCTTGTGTGGTAATTGCCAGATGTTTCTAAAGGACATTTCCTTTCCTAACTGTTGTAAAGCTGGTTATGTTGGATTTTTCCATATAGACTGAAGTCCCCTGCCATTAGCCCACTTCTCTCTACAACTATTTTTGAGCCACTGAGAGACTCCAAGAGCCTGAGGGATCCAGCCATCTTCAGTAAGGTCTAATTTTATTTAATTTCATATTTAAAGCTTCCGTGACCTTTTACAACACACAGATGATAAAAATACTTTCACACATGGATATATCAGATGACAGGTCCACCTAGGCTTGCTAATAAAACTGCATTGCTCTGTTACTGCTGGCCCCTGGCTATATTAGCTGTCTGCTCGCCTTATTTGTGAGTTATAAATAGTCAAGGACTGCATACTCACTGTCTGCTTACATTGAGCAAACTCTGATTTTAATTCTCTCAAACAAGCCTGTCTCCTGATGCAGGTCTGTCCTGAATGCTCAGTCTTACCTGTTTTTCCTTTTTTTTCCTGTGCTTCTTACATGGCTGGGAGATTCTTCAGCAAAATTCCCTGACTGTGAAATATTCTAAAATTTAGAAAAGCCACTGAAGGGCAGTTTTACACAGTTAGCAAATTGTTGTTGCAATGTATTCCTCCATTTGTTATGTTCTGATTTGATAACATCTCATACTTACGCCGCACAAATGAAAGGCATCAGTGTTTCTGACTCAGTCTTCCCTGCTCTGCTCATACCAAGAAGTCATGAAATCATCTCAGGGTCCCACTGCACTGATTTCTCCACAAACCAAAGACAAAAATCACTTCCAAAAGGCTTCCAGCCTCAGGATAAGTGTGTTTTACGGGTAAGCTGAGGCAGAGACAGGCCAAGGACTAGATTCAATACAGGATTAAATTACATAAAGAAGGACTTAAGTGGAATTTGGCACCTAAATCTGAAAAACCCTCTGCTCTTGGAGCTTATACTGCATCTGGGCATCTCCCTGAGTGACTGGGAAGGTCTCTGGGGTGGGACTGGGATGCAAAGAGCTGCATCTGTCCCTCCCTTCTCAGCATCTGTCCTTCTGCTGAAGCCCAGTGAGTGCTCATGTGCTGTAAGGCAGATCTGGAGCACCCCAGGCACCCTGCTGCTGGGT
This sequence comes from Mesitornis unicolor, assembly GCF_000695765.1. Taxonomy (NCBI): domain Eukaryota; kingdom Metazoa; phylum Chordata; class Aves; order Mesitornithiformes; family Mesitornithidae; genus Mesitornis; species Mesitornis unicolor. The sequence continues at coordinate 119,659 of NW_010183313.1, forward strand.
CACACCACATGGTGAGTTTGAGGGCAAGATGCCACACCACCGTTTTAAATGCAGTACTGTGGTGTTACAGCAGTAATTGTCACAACAGTGTGCAGAAAAGCACAGAAGGCTCTTCTCTTTCTGCAACCCTATGTCAGGAAATTATGTCAAAATGACTCAGTGTTGGCCTTTTCTCAAAAAAGAAGATAATGGATTCCCAAAAATCTGTTTTGCTTAACCAGTTCCCTAGTGGATCATCTGGCCTCCACTGGCTTCCCGAAAAATATGTGAGGCACTTGAGTATTCATCTTGGAAAGACTTGCTTGGGATAACTGATCCTTCAGTGCTAAATCCAAAATCCAGACCATCCATCAGAGGGTTTCCCTCTTCAGAACAGAGGAGTTGATGCCCCCAAATGCAACTCCACCAAGCTCTGAGCTGCTTTTGTTCAGCAAGACCTGGGCAGTCCAGGGGTCCCCAGTGGGACGCTCAGGGTGATGTTTCATCCCAAAAGACCATTAGTCAAGACCAAAAGCAAACCACAGAAGTGCAGATATCCACAGAATAAATTATGGGCATGATTAGCGTGTGAAATGAGTTCAAATGAGCAAGTTCCTCAATGAAATTACAGCCCCTGGGGAAATCATTTACAATGGCCATGATGAGCAATATCTCACTCCATGACTCTGCTGACTTCCATCATCCCCTTCCCCTACAGTTACAAGGAGCAGGAGAAAGATCAGCTTAAAATTGTCGTGTGTTTATACTGGCAGGAACTGGCGCTAGTTTTATAATTTTTATTAAGATTCATGAGACATTTGTATTTTGTTCAGCCACACCGCCAGCAAGTCCACTCAAAGGATCTCATCATCTCCATGAAAGCTTTTCCACGTATTTATTTATTGCCAAGAGAGGACACATGCTGTACACCAGAGAGATCCTTTGAACTCCACAATTGCTTCATACTTGGACTTCAGTAAAAATTATTAGTGAGTATTTGAGCCTTTTTAGCTGTATAAAGAAACTGCATGCTGATATTTTGCTGTGCAAGTCTATAGGATTGGTGCCATCTGCAAAGTTATTTTCATACTCACATGTACTGCAACATATAGCCCATCCAACGACACAGCGAATAACAGTGCTTAGTAATGTGGTTTTCTTCTTTCTTTCAAGCATTATGCTGTTATGTCATATGATAACATGAAAATAGACTGTTTTTTTCTCAGTGGCATTAATGGAAAAGTTAAGTTCACTCCATCTTCCCCTTTCCTCATTATACATTATTTGGCACTTTCTTATCTGCAGTTGTCAGCCTGTGATTTGATGCATTTCTTAGAAATAATTGGTGTCAGATGCCATTTTTTGTGTCATTTCTTGTCACCAGTTTCTTTTGGCTTTCTCCGATGCAGATTGTTTTATACAATTTGCATTTATGAAGTGGTTTGATGCAGTAATTTCCATTTTCATACCCTCGTTCACTTTCTTATTTCTTTCTTCGGCAGTGCTTGTTGTCTTCATCTCTAAAAAAATGAAGAACTTCTATTAAGGTTGGGCCTCATATGGATTATCTCCAATCTCTAAAATAGCCTTTCTGCACAATAATCCATCTTCTTTCCTTTCAGTAATACCTGCCTAAGCAAGCTTTCTCTGT
>NW_010183314.1:0-722 GCF_000695765.1 Mesitornis unicolor
ACTTCTGAAATTCAGTGTATCATAAAAGACTGAATCTATCTGTTAAACATTGTATTTTTTTTTTATTACAGGCATTGAAAGAGCTCTCTCCAATGCAAGGCATCAAGGTGTCCCAGAGCTAAGAGAAAGCCTTATTCTTTCCTTTTTGGAAATAAAATTTCTTTGTGACAAATGATATAAAGTGAAGTAATATTGGCCACAGCACAATACTCATTTGGAAGAAATAGGCATGTTAGAAGGAAGCTATACTCTGTGCTGGGTAATTTATCTCACCCCTTCCCTTCAGCTAGGATTTTATCATGTTGAGTGCTAGGGAAAAAAGTGCTGAATACAAAGAGATAAAGTTTAGAATGCATTCTTATGCCTTTCTGTGTGTCACATATATTATTTTCTCCCCAGATTTTACTTACAAATTCATAGGCATGTGAATTATAGTTAATCCTTATTTATTTGCAGAATTAAGTAGTCTGAATTTCTACTATTTTTTAATCATCTCCCACCTAGGACATTGTGTTGGAAGTCAGATTACAGCCAAGAGTCATGGAAAATGGTTGTGTGGGAGTTCAAGACCTAGGATTATGCATGCCAAATTTCATCCTGGCATGGAAAAGACCCAACCAGGCAGCACACAACACCTAAGAACTAAACTTCCCTCTCTCATTTTCACAGCTAATTGCTGACAAGTCTTTCCTGGGCTCATTTCAAAATGGGAGAGTTCAGGT
>NW_010183315.1:0-13138 GCF_000695765.1 Mesitornis unicolor
CTGAAACTTTCAGTTTGCACAAGGGGGAGAGAGAGCCTGTTTTAGCCATTTTCCTCTCTACAACTTTCCCGGGTGCTTGAAAGTGAAAAGCAAATGTGGGCAGTTGAAGATGTTTTCTATTTATTCCTTAAAAACATCATATATGACTAAAAGGGTAACATCAATTGTGCTCCCTCTGCTTCTTGGAGGGTGACGTTGGAGAAGGCAGGTTATCCAACTAGTCCTTGGAGACACCTCCAATCTCAGCGCTTCTCCCACATCCAGGAAATCATCAAAGGATTTTTACTAAGGATAGACTCTAACTCCTTAGAAAACGGTCTTTCAACTCACTAATAAGCTCAAAGAAACACATAAATGTCCACATCCTGCTTGGCTGTCATGCATAACAGGGCAATGGGACGTTGGCACCACGAGGTTCAACTTAATGAAGAAGTACTTGAACAATACAGTGCTCTAGATACGATCTTTCATGGACTAAGTTGTCCAGGTGAATGACTACATCTTTCATCATTGGCAGAGGAAAACTTTTCTAATAGAATGGGTCCCAGTACTCTCTGATGTATGCCCATTAAACATCTGTGGTCTGCGTATGTCCTGTGTGCTGGTTGTCTCATCACGAAAAAAAATTAACTGATTTGTGGATTGCCTTCATGAACATGTTAACTGTGCACTTGGAAGTATCTCCATTTGAGGACCACCAGATTTCAAGAAGAGGCATTTCACATATTTTCAATAATTTTGGATGGCACACTTTTTCAGAGTTTCATAATTTACATGGCGCCTCATTTTTCACCTGAGAAGACTGCAATGATCCTTTGTGTTCTTCTCAGTACGCCTTTAAAGAGCACTTCAAATGATAATAGTCACTCAATGAGAACAATTTGTCTGGAAACATAGAGGGGAAAAAAGGGCACTGTTACTTCTCTCCTCCTGGTTTATGTGAGGACATTTCTTGCTTTGCCTAAAATGGGATTCATCTCTCATTCCCAGTTATCACTGGACCCTGCACCTCAGCTGCCCTGTCTGCAGGCTGCTCAGATATGGTCTTCACAGAATACCTCAGGAGGGTGCTCCTGTGCCTGTGCATGGCTTTTGGGCCAGACTTACAGGCCTAAGAAAAGCAGCTGGGGGCTGGTGATGGGGTGAGAGATCTCTGACAATCTGCACGCACACAGCTGGGAAGCCAAAGAAGATCCAACAACAACAAAACACCCAAGATGACAGAGTTACTGCACCACGCTTAGAGTATTTTAATTAATTAGTCAATTAATTAGCAATCTCAAAGCAATATTGCCTGGAAAGGGATAGCGTGCAAGCACCAACTAGACTGTGATTTGTCCCAATTCATTCTGGTTTCAGGGCATGTACAATTTTCCAATCAGATCAGGTCACGCGTGTCTTTATCCGTGAAGTTTGAGTGTGACAGAACAGCGGCAAGGCAGCAGTCTGTTTTAAGATCACTGTGCAGCTCTGTCTCATCAGATTGCACTGAAAACTGCTTAAGATGAGGAGAGTTTGTAGTAAGAAGACACAAAACTATAGGTCGTGGATTTCTTTCTCCCACCCTGAACTGCATTCAACACTTACCGACTGCCTATCAACAAATTACTACATACAACTAAATGGAGATGGCAACATACCATCATATGTATTTTTAGTGTCATTAAACATCATGTGGCAATTTCAGTCTGTTAAAGAGGCCTGGATCTACAAAGATGCTGGCATCTAGATTGCTGCCCACTTCTGAAAGTGAAACGGTGCTAATGATACCCAAAACAGCAGTAGAAGATGTATGCTATTTTGCAACACAGTCACTGATAGACAGAAATGACCTTCAGATGTAATGACTGTATATTTAAGTACCTACATTTCCCCAGATGCTTGCTCCAAATAACAACAGACATTAAGATAGGGTCAAAATGGGCTGAGCTGCAAAAGTACTGTATTTAGCATACAGTCTTGAGGTGACATTTCAGCCACATCTCATAATACCTGGGTCAGGTCTCTCTGTAGCTTCTTAGAACTGCAAAAATCCCTATATAATGTCCCTTTAGGTAGCGTTTGCTGCCGAACAGCCTCTTTCTGCCTCCAAAACATGGTGCTAATTAACATGAACCAAGTTACAATATGTGCTAAAGATTCCAGCTTTGTTACTTATTTAATGAGCTTCGTGGGATTTGAACATGAGGCTCAAAGTAGCAGGGGAAACCTCATAATTAGTTTCAATTAGAAGAAGTTCCTACGCATTACAACTATTTGATAAACTGCAGAGGGAAAAAGAACTACTGAACAGATACAAATCACTAGCTTTGTCTCATTTGTTATTATACTTATTTTCTTCTTAATTAGTGCTGATTGGCTTATGATCCTAATTAATTCAACGGAACTTGGAATGGTATACAATGGTATGGCTTAGAAGATGCCAGAGTGTACAACTGCTAAATTATTGCTAATTGTTATTTACACGAGGACAGGAAGACTAAGTAATGTGCTGTCTAATTAGCATTAAAGATATGGTTTCCATTTCCAACTTAAAAGAAGGCAAATGGGATAAAATCATTAAGGTTACAAGAAAAAAAACCAAAAATCCTCATCCTTCTCTCTGAAAGTCAGCAGTTGCATTGCCAACCATTTCTTAAAAAGAAACCACCAAAACCAGCCAAGAAATGAAAGACCTTCAAGAAAATGTTGACCCTTAATCCAAAGTGGACACTGTTAAAACCTTTTCAGCTGCCACTTCAAAACGTTTAATGCTATATCCATTACAGGGATATATTACTAGCAGCAAGCACTGTGCCAATCTTAATTAGAGAAGACTGTAACGATTTTAGCAGTTAGTACAGGTGTGCCTGGCCTGTAGAACTGCTCTGCTTCAGCGGTTACAAAGAGCCGGTGTCTTCAGTTACTCCCTTCAGAGCCACATGGGAAAGTGTCCAACTCCGAAACACCGGAAAACTCAGACAGAATTCCTGAATTTTATCCTGGCTTAGCCATGGACTCACTGGCTGCTCTTCATTGTCACTTCACTTCTAATAAATCCATTGGCATTGATAAATCACTTGTCAGTATAGCAGATTTACATACCCATTTTGCAGGGCCTCTACAGGAATTACTTAATTCTTTGAACACATAAAATCCTACGTCAGTGTCATGGCAATTATCTTTCTTTTTTATTTTTAATCGCTCAACCCTGGAAACAAGATAAAAAGTCTCAGCATTAAGGTTCATGGAAAACTTGCTATCTGAGAAAGGAAAAGCCCAAGGCATTTAAAGAAAGATCCTAATTATTTTTCTTTCAGTATATCAGTTTTGACAAGTCTCAAACAACATAATGTGCAGTGGCTGTTGCAGGACTTCTGTTTGCACTGTGATTTCTGCAAAAATAGACATTTCATAGCTTTAATTAATTTTTGTTTCTTTTCCTAGTCCCCTCAACCTTGGTGTAAAGAAAACGGCCAGGATGTTCTAATAGGTATTTTCTATCTCTAATTTCCATGATTTGATGAAAAACCATATTCTGCACACTTCTCAGCCCCATAAACAAACATTATTCTTGGCCACTAGTCCATGTTTAAGGATGTCATTCGCTTCTGAGGGTTTCTAAAGGTTACATTTTTATATGTACATAGGCATGCATATATTTGGCCTGTAGTACCTCCATGCCAATTTTCCTTCTTGAAACAATTTTTTTAAAAAAATCAACTCAAAATATCTCAAAGCCAAGAAGAGTGCAGATATTGGATGTTTTCTGACCAAATACTTGTATAGGCATATACATCTACGTTATACCCATGCACGCATATATAACAAGACACTGCCTGTGCTTGTCTGAGTTGCCTTGTTCCAATTCGCTTCAGGGCTTGGAGAGTTTGTGCTTTGCTGCCAGCAAGGGGCCTTTCATTTACCAGATCAATGCAGATAACTCAGCACAGCACTGCAGTATGGCTGAACGAAGATGCAGGCTTCTGCATGAAAAATAACAGTTTTCCTGGAGGAAAATGAGCCCTGAAATCTGAACAACAGACATTTCTGTGACCAGCCTGCACTTAAGGCTCTGATCCAGTGATGCAGACTGAGTCCACCTGGGCTTCGTTCTCACTTATGTGAAGTCTCCTTTTAAATTATAAAAGAGACATTTTCCTCCTGTTAGGGTTTTAGCCTGCCAAACCTATGAAAACAGGACTTGCTGGAAATGGGAACCCCGCCTGCAGCCCATACTGATACCACTTGCATTCCTGAAGTTATGTTTGTGTTTAAGTTGCTTGCTGAAGCCTGAAAGCCTTTAAAAGGTTTCATTTTTGTCTTGAATGGTGTTCACAGTCTTTCATGCTCACCGTAACTCACCCCATGCTGCCTGCCCATACATGGCTCCTTCCCTCCATGTGATCGGCTCCACTATTCCTCCCGGGCCACCTCATCACTCATTTTCACCCAGTGAAGCTGTTGCATGCCACCTCAGACACAGCCATGGTTGCACTGCAGTGGTAGGTGTCACCGGCATCACGTGGCTGAGGATCCATTCAGAAAGATGGCAGCATATTGCCTGCTGTACCTCTCCCTGGGCCACCATCTCTCACTTCAATGACAATTACCCGAGATGAATCATCCTACAGAGCTACACCATGTTGGAGTCTCCTGGCTTTCAGGCTTTGGCTATCTTCCATGTGTCCTCTTTGGCTCATGTCTCTGCTGGCATATTTCTACTGTTTAACCTCATCTCTGGGTCTCTCCAGGTACAATGACTCCTGCTCTATGTCTAAGAAACCTTTCTTAGCTTTGCCATTGCTCCGAAGACTCCCAGCCAGGCTCTGCCCTGCTGCAAAAATTCAGCAACTTTCATCTCCCACCTCATGCTTCAGCAGACCTCCGTACCCCTACCAAACACTCAAGGTCTTGCAAGAAGACCACTGAGAGAGACGTGCAAATGTGTTGAAGACAGGCTTGTAGGCTAGGCTAAACTCCAGCCCATCACAATAGTGCTAGGGAAGGGGGAACAGTACTGGGCATACCTAGTGTCAGATAAAACAGTGTGTCCCCAGCAATGTGCCTTCCAGCATGGTCTCTTGGCATGCAAGACCTCGCACACTGGCTGCGCCCTGGCATGGTCCCTCATCCTTTCTCCTTGAGGAAACTATGGCAGAGGCACAACAGGAGGCAGCAGCTAAGATCCAGGACATTTTCAATTTCCATTTAATTGTCATAGTGGCCTGGCTATCACTGAACAACTGTTTTTTTCTTCAGTGGATTTTACCAAGCTACAAGTTTTTTATTGGCTGGTTTAAAGCACAATCTGGCTGCGAGTGAAATTAATGGCTGTGCTAGTCATTTCACCTGGAGCAAGAACAGGTCAAGATATTTACTCAAGACCTGATTCTAGCACATATCACAGGAGCATCTGAGAGGCATTGGAGTCCTATGCCTGTTATCTTTAGTTCAGTCAATTGACATTTAGAAGCAGAAAAAGAAAAAACACTCTATGATCTCCATTTATTGGCTGGAGGAGGAAAAAAAAGCCTCGGGAGCAATGTGGATTAAAGGAGACATTCAGATTCAGAGGACATTTCCAAAGTATTGTAAGAAATTTATATAAGGTCACATTCAAGAACTCCTTGAATATATAACTTTCAAATCATTTGTACCTCTCCAATGACACACTGACAACATTAATAAAAATCAGAGGCTCTGAACTAAAATCAGAGTCTGCCTCAAACTTATGAATTTTCAATTCACAGAGCACTGCATGCAGGTAGCTCGCTGGACTTGATGCCTTAAGCTAAAAAGCAACTTCATATTCCCCCTCCCAGGCTGCTGCAGTTATCATAAAGTTGTTCCCATCCAGTGGCTACAAAGAAGCCTCTGGAAAATGAGAATATTGCCATTCCTGTCGCTAGTGGAGATGATCCTGTTACAAGAATAGCATGAAACAGGCATTAATTCTTTGATCGCTTTTCTCAGACCTTGAAGTAAGGGTCGAGGCAGGCTGGCTGTAGAGCATGGATGCTTGCTTTGTTATGGATTTACTGTCCTTGCTGAAGAGAAAAAAAAGACAACTTTTTGAGGATATCTCATCCACTGCTTTTCTCCTCATCTTTAAGCTCAATTACCTTTTTGCTAAACACATAGGAAAGCGTTTGGAGGGGGTCACTTGAGTATTGAGCTTAGGAATTTATCTTGGAAAGATTTGTAAATAGACTAAACCACTGCTTATATTTTATCAAACACTGTGATTTCAAAAAGAGGCATCACGAAAGTATACAGTTTCCCCCTGATTTTTATCATGATTTGTTGACCTTGTGTACAGCAAGGCTCGAGGACTCACTTCACCACTGTGAAGTGTGTAACTGACTTAACACAGTTTATTTTCCTGGTAAAGGAAGGGAAGATCTGATTTCAAACCTCTAGATGTGCCTGGTGCAGATGACTTTTCTTCCCATGTTATCAGCTTTGAGCGAGGCCAGCCAGTCTTAGCAAAGGAGAGAGGCTGAAGAGGAGAACCTGAAATAAGAGGCAACTTTCTATCAGTGGAGATTTGCAAGAAGAAGTGTAAATCCTCCTCTGGATATTAGGAAAAATGTCTTTACTGAAAGAGTGGTCAAACACTGGAATAGGCTGCCCAAAGAAGTGGTAGAGACCTCATCCATGGAGGTGTTAAAAAAATGTGTGGATGTGGCACCTCAGGACATGGTTTAGTGGCCATGGTCGTGTTAAGTTGATGGTTGGACTTGATGATCTTAGAGGTCTCTTCCAACCTTAATGATTCTATGGTTCTATGATTTTTACATCTTGCCAGGCTGTCTCCTCCCATTCAGTACCAAGATAAGAGAGTTCATTTAAATAGTGATCAGAGTCATTCTTTCCTCTGCTGGAGCATTTGGGTGATGGGTTTGGTTTGTGCTTTGCAGCAGGCCACCACAGATGATCCTAACAACCTCTTCTGTCTGTAAACCTTTGACTCAGATTCCCCCAGGACAGTCCTAGCAGTGAATGCTCAGCCTGATGCCTTCTCACAAATAACATCAAGGCTAACTTAAGTCACAAGTGTGAACACCGAGGCAACAGAAACCAAACACTGAAATAAACACCAAGTTCTTGATCAGTAGTGGTTATTAATATAGCTATTCTCTGATAGGGATCTGGACCAGATGTGACCAGGTCTGTATAGAAATACGTTAAAATCTATCCACCTCTCAGAAAACACAGTAAAACACACAGTGAAAAGGCACAAGATAAGAACCACTTTGTTGGAAACTATCAGATTTCACATCAACCTCTATTTATCCATTTTCTAAGTAAAAAAAACCAATGTATCCTTTGAAGAAAGTATCTCTAATAAAAGCATGAGCCACTCCATGAGCAAAAGGAATGTACTGACTTGGTCCTACTACATTATTAGAAGCAATAAGCCATTTAAGAGGAAGGCTGTAGCAAACTTAAGATTGAGAAGAAAGCAGCAATGAAATAATATATAACACACACACAGAGGTGATGTATTTAAGTACAACAGAAAAAAGGATGCAGAAATATGCAGAATGCATGCTACTCTTGACTCACAATACACAAAGACCTTGAGATCTACAGAAGATAAGTGCTACAGCAGAACAAAGTCCCATTTTATTACCACAGTTACTGATCCAATGAGTGTTTTTTTAAAGCAGCACATGGACATTTTCCTCAACTTTTGCTGGTAACCAAATCTCTTCCTCCCTCTTACCCTCACTGTTTTACTGTTATTGGCTTTAAAATAAGTCGGCAAAATGATGGCATTTTTTTTTTGCAGCCTAACTTGTTAAATGCTGAAGCATAAAATGAACGGTGTCAGATCATATCCTCAAAGCTGATTAAAAGTAATCCTGTAGATGCTAAATATGGATTACCACAGCAATTACTGAAAATTCATAACCTTGCTAAAAAGGCATTCTAATGGCATTCTTCTGCAGCATGACGTAGCTGAGGGCTGTTTACTTTTAAAAACAATTTGCAGTATAATGTGTGGAAACGTGGTCTAATACATGTTCTTCATAACCTTCATCCAGTTCTGAATACCAAATCTTTGTTGCTGTTGAGAGCTATCTCCTGGTGTCTGACACCACCACAAACAGTGTTTTGGCCGTCTCTACCTGCTATTGGACCAAATCTGACTCGTATTATATTCTCATCATGTCTCTTTTAAAATTTAAAAAGGTTTGAAATCTATTTCATTCTTAATTTAAGGCCATTTCATAATATATGTCACTCTAGGGTAAAGACATTTATTGCATTAAGGACTGCCCACTATGCAGGCTTTAGTTAGCACCATTACACCCTATCACCAGTGATAATCTAATGAGCAAGAATCTGGCAGTTTTAAGCTAGAGTCTCTAAACAATATATGTGAACACAACAATTACCAATAAATATCCCTATCCCCTCTTTAACATAGATTTAGCGTTGTTTTCAGTGACAGTTAAATCTGTGCTGAGCTTCGGCAAATTCTCATATTGGCAAATCTGCTACAATTGTCATTCTCACCAAGCATCAGTGGTTGAACTTGTGTTTTCCATGGCCGAGATCAGATGGGAAGAGAATGTCTCCCAGCTTCAGAAATGTATGAAAAACAGAAGGGGAATGGATAAGTGCTCCTCTGTATTTTGCTGACCTTTCTGGCAATGCAACTGTGTTGACAACAGCAGAGAACTATGAATGTAACTGCAGTAGACTGTTTCTGTCTTCCTGGAGTTCGTTTTTTCTAGACAGAAGATTTATGATTTTTTTTTTCCTGATAATAAAAAAATTAACAATTGGGACCTCACTGTATTTTGTTTAAGAGGATAAAGTTCTTAAAGACTTTTTTTTCAATACATGAGGAGATCTTATAGCTGTAGACTTTTTTCTTCTCATCTCCACTTAACCTGGAGAAACAGTAAAAATGAATAAGAATAATCCACGCATGAAGAAAATAGTGCTTCAGTTCACCTTACTGCGTTGATAGGTAAGAGCATTAGAGGATGGAAGCACAGGGGTTGAATAATTTGATCTAAAGTTTGGTTAGGATTATCACGTTCTACTATTCCTCCTAGTGACTTAAGGCAAATGGGTTACATTTGCAAGTTTTGAAATCAGATGCTGTGATTACTTTTCCATTCCTTGATAAGGGAAATGTTACTGTACATGTGGGGGAAACTGATTATGAAGGTACAAATACTTTGCCCTTATCTAGCATCAGTCCATGGATGTCATATTGAAATGTGATCCCTCTACATAAGTCTGATAATATCAAAGCAAACAAGAAAGAAATATGTTTCAGCTGATAAAATCATCCTTCCTGTAACAACAAATGAATTTCATGAATCATATACCTTCAAAAAAAAAAAGAGTGCTAATCTAAGTATTTCTTTTCAAACTTGCTGCTCTCTCCTACTCCTACTGCCCACTGGCTCCAGTTGCTTGCGCCCAGTGGATCAGGTTGGTGGTGGTCCCAGTCCCTCCGGCAACCAGGACGATAGATAAGCTCTTTGCTTGCTTCTACCACCTTGGATTCCCAAGGAAATTGGTCACTAATGAGAACTTGCAATACAGGCTCTAGAGAGGGAAGAGTCAAAATCGCCCTCCTTGAGCAAGATCTGTGCTTCTCTTACCATTCTTCCAAAGGCACTAATCAATTTGAGACCTGAGGACTTATTGTCGCCTCCTACTCTTTTCAGTCTGTGTGCAGTCTCCACTAAACAGAAGACTCCAAGCTAACAGAGTTAAAAAGTTAACTGAGATGTTTTGCAGCCTGCTGATGTTATCGCCTGAAAAGAGTTATCTTTTGTGCATGTGCCTGTTGAGGGAAGAGGAAAGGCTTTTAATTATGTCTGCAAAGGATTATCCCCATCTCTACAGAAGGGCTCTTGACATTTTTTTGAAGACTAGGCATCTTCTGTTGCGCTACCAATGGAGCATGTATGACAGAAACAGAGCATGTTGCCTTTCCTAGTTGGTAAAATGACCCATACTGCTAATGGCAAAGCCCTCAAAGCTTTCTGTTTAGCAGGATCTTACACAAATACAGATCAATAGCTTCAATTTGATTCTCACCAGTCCATCTGTAAAAACAGTATCATTCATATGTCTGCTGTCAACACAATCGCTCTCCCTGATCCAAACAATTTGTTGTTTGTTCCTATTTGTTCAGAAAAAAACCCTCTGAACATTCAGATTAATCTGAAAAAAGCTACTCCTTTTCAAACTGCTCTGTGCTTCATAATACTTTGGATCTATCTTCTATGTATTACAGAGCAATTATCACATAGAAATGCAATTATTCTTTTTTTTTTACGAGATAAAAGCATAGAGTGACTTTGAACAATTCCTTCACTAATAGTAACTTTACACTAAATAGTAGATAGATGTACAGGTGTAGAATATAGAATACAGGTACTTCTAGTTCGTATGAGCACTCTTTACCATGCTGGAACACTATAAGTTGTTTATGGAGAAAAGAACATAGAAAGAATGATGGAATATTTCATTTGCACTGAGGTGCAAACTATTATGCCACTTTATCAGTGTCCGTTCCATTCATTCCCAGGATTTTTTTTCATTTTCCTGGACTTTTAGCCAAATAATAAACTGGAGAGAGAGGTCTCTGTCCAATTACCTTATTCTAGAACTGTCTTGAAAACAGCACTTCCACAGTCAATTTTGTTTTGATTATAATAGAAGTGAAAATTACTATTAAAATTCAAATTCAATCAATTGAATTCTTCTCAAAGATGAATAAAACTCTAAGAATGGATTTAAAATTCAACTTCATGTTCTTTCTTTTAGATTCAAGTATCTGAAATCACTGTTTAAACATGTAATCCACCCACCTAAATCCTAGGGCCCGGATTTTGACATATAACTTTACACTGAAATGAATGAAACTTCATGTCTCAGTGCTCTTCTTGGCTTTGAAAATCCCATATCTTATTTTAAAACCTAGTACATAACAGACTGAAGCAGCTCTGGTTGTAGCTATAAATTTAGAATAAATGACGTATATACTATAGATTTGGGGCATGACTTTTAAAACATCTCCTACTATATGCTCATAAATAGCTATAAATACAAATTAGGATAGGTAGGTGAGCTTATATCACCTTCAAATCAATGAATTAGGTATACAGTTACCAAAATTTCCACCTGCAGTTTATTTTGATGGAAGTCAGTTGTTAGGCTGCTACCTCAAAACCTTCTTCAAAGGGTGAATACTGCAGCAGTTACATTACTTTCCATAAGTCTTGATGTTTTGTCCTTTTGAAATAATTACGTTAGTCCTCAGGTGTGAAAAATGATCCTACTATGGGAGGAGAATGGAATATATGATCTAATAAGTCCTATGACTCCTACTTTAGATCTAATTGCCAGCCAAACAGAAATTATTCCTTAAATTTAAACTCGATTTTTTTCATTAAATAAAAAAATTGCGTGAAATGTGACTCTTCAAGAGGAAAAGAATTTTACTTTTCACACTTTACTGATGCAGCCTCTACCTGAGCACTGTTCTTGCAATAACCACATAGAGCACTCCTGTTCAAAGATTCTGTTACTGTCAAGGAGATGAATTATAAAAAAACTTTATATTGTGCAATCTACAGATTTTATTGACAAACGTGTCAGGAGCAGAAGAACTGGGAGTCTCTCTGCTTGTCATGGGATAAATAAGAGGGCCTTCAGAGCTCTTAGCTTTATTCAATTTGTTTAGATACAAGTTGACTGTGAGCATTGATTCGAAGTGAGACCGGTTATGGATTTTTAGGTAGGTACCTACACAGTGGAGAGTAATAGATGGCTCTAAAGTGAGTACAAGGGTGCAATTCACTCGGGAGGCTGCAGAGATCACGCAAGTCCAGTTGCATAAGCGTGCTGGATCAAGGGCAGACGGGTGTGATCCTCCAACAGAAGTGTTTCCTCCTCCCACTCCAGCAACAAAATATTCCTTGATCTCTTCTCCCATGGGGAAACATCATGACAGGTCATATTTGTATGCTTGGAGGGTCTCCATTCATAGACCCTCACTATTTAAAGCTTAGTTTCCCACCCACAAACATTTCTTACACAAACATTGAAAGTCTAAGCTGCTGAGTAACGGAATCACAAAATACCAGCTAATTTACTGGCTAAGACATGCCAGTGCATGAGACTAACACAATACTTTGCTCTTTAACTATCTGGTTTCTGCTACAACACAATCCATATGCCACCTCACCAGTCTACCATTGCCCTGAAGGCATGGTCTTTGCCTCCATTATCTGTCTAAAAAGTACCAGCTTGCTAAAGGTGTGCTACAAAGCAGGTGCAGTTAATATGAATGTCCAAGTGAAAAACATGATCATAAGCTCTCATCCCATGTTTTTGTGATTAAACCTAGTCCTGAAAAGTCCTTCTTTGGGATTCACCTCATTGGAAGCCCAAACCTAGTGTGTGTTTCCTTAGGCAAGTGAAAGTCAACATGACAGTCAGTGGGAATACATAGATAGGATGGTAGCTGAACGAGAAGATCAAACTCTATACAATGATTCAACATCTTTTGCCCAGAGAACAATGTTTTAATAAATGTGGAAGCTACTCCTGCATTTCTCTGCCTACTGATCTTATAAAGTATTTCTGCTGGGTCCCTCCAATGGTGTTGTCGCTAAAATGGATGGGGCTCAGTGCAGAAGATGAGGAAAGAGGTAGAGGAGGGTGGGATTTATCTCATATTCCAGCCACCTAAAAGTCATATATCTAATCTTAATGAGTCATCTAATCTGCCTCCATAAGGACAGGCAACTGTCATGCTGATCCAAATCTTTGCTTATATGTCCAAGAGGATCTTAAATGCAAACCAACATGTTTCAGGCTGAAAATCCATTACATTGCAATTTTCACTGAGTATCAAGCTGGATGGCATTTGGTCTGAAATCTCTAGAATAAAGGTTTGCTTCCTTAGGCTTTTGAGCCATACAGGCACCATGCATTATATCAGTTATCACACCCTGACATTTCATAACCCATGTAACATAGTTCAAACTTATCCTTTGCTGCTATCCATGCTGTTGAAGTAATTAAAAATGGAAATACGCTGAAGCCTTTTGCTGGTAACACTATTTCAAACAAAAAAGCCCTCCTTCATCTTTGTTGAAACACTTTGGAT
>NW_010183316.1:0-4813 GCF_000695765.1 Mesitornis unicolor
CCTTCCAACTCCTGACATCCTGTGGTTCTGTGATTAATGAGGAAATTCCTGGCCCCCCATTAATTGGAGGTTCCCATCACTCACCTGAAACCAGATGGCGTTGACGACCTTGCTGAGCACGAAGAGGGGAAGGACCCAGAGGGCGCTGAAAATGGAGGTGAGGATGAACTCCAGCCAGGACCAGACATCGCCATGAAGGGAAGGGTCACCTTGGCGAGAGGGGGAGACACACAGCAGGGTTAGCCCCCTCTGATTTTCCACTAATTAACAGCAGCCTTAATTAGCAAAAGGAGGGAGAGGAAAAACAGCCCCGTGGCCTGAGAGGCGCTTACCGATGATCTGTGCCGTGACGGACTGAAGGACGGGTATAAATACGCGGTAAAACAAGAAGAGACTGAGCTGCGGGGGAAATAAAACAGCAAAGGGATGGGGTGGTCATTTTTGGAGCCTCAAAGGCTGCAGCAGGGGTTTTAATATCAAAAATATTGAAAAATTGGTTCACTTACCCAGAATACGCCTCCGTTCCAGGCACAACACTGAAATATCCGGCTGACTATCCGGGGTTCGCTGCGGGGACACGGGGGAGACGTTTTAAGGTCCCTGCACCCACATAAATGCTCCCTGATGAGTGACAAAAGCCACTGTCTCGTGTTTTGGGCACCTATGAAACGTCCCTGCTCAATGCCAGCGACGCGCACGATTTTATACAGGCACAGGAAGCCTGGGGAAAAAATCTCTCAACAAGATTTACACCAGGGAGACTCCTTCAACCTTGATTATTTCCCTGCATCTCCAGATTTTTAAGCATTTATTGGAGATCTCAGGCTTTGCTCTCCACGAACAATCACCAGGATAAACTGAGGGCTTTTCGGGTGCTTTTTTGTTCTCAGGAGCAGCTGTTTCAGCTTGGGGTAGTTTTGGCTCCTCACCTTCTGTTATTAATACAAACTAACCACATACTTTTAATTGTCAAGCAACATAAAAGGTCTGACTTCTTATCTCCCAATAACAGCTCCAATTTCATTATTTGGAGGGGGAAAAGGGTGTTTCATGTCACATTTTTCACCTTTATTCAGTGCCATTTGGTTTACAAACCATTTTGAACCCTACACCACGAGTTCTGCTGCCGCTGACACCCAGATCCCAGGTCTGACAGTCCCAACAAGTATTTTTTACACAGATTTTGGCAAGCTTGAGCAACACTAACACCTTTCTCGTTCGATTTAGGGCTCCCCAGGCCCCACACTCACTTCTCTTGCTTCTTCTCTTCCATGTGAAACCTCCGCTGGGCCAGCGCGCTGTTCGCTCTCCTCCGCCTCTGCTCTTCCCTTTTCTGCTGGATGCGGGCGTCCAGCTTGGAGATGGTGCAGATGCCCCAGATGGAGTCCTTGATTCCCTGCGGACACCGCGAGAGGCCGTCACAAACCCGAGGAAGGACGGGACGTGGCTGAGCCAGGCCAGAGAAGGAAAGAGGTAAGGAAAGAGACCTAAACCACGGCTGTGGCCTTGCTCCCTGGCTGCAGCCAAGCTCTGCAGCGTCAATGCCCTCTGTTTTCCATGCCCCAGTGACCTAAATCTCTGCATGTGCCAGCATCTTTAAGAGCACTGGTAGTTTTTTCAAAAAAAGGTGTGATTTCTCATCCCATTTGCACTATTTATAACCCTGGCTAAAGCCAAAGAGTCAGATCCTGTCTGGCAGAGAGCCCTCCTTCCCCTGCCAGCATTTCTAAGGCCAAGAAAGCAGAATTCTTCAAAATATTTCGGATGTCCCTGTGGCCTGACCGGGATGGATCCTCCTTTACAAACAAAAACACCCATCCTCATGCCAGAGAGGCCCTTGCATCAGCCACAACACAAAAGTGTCCAGAAGCCTTCACCTTAAAGATTTAAATGTAAAGATTTAAATGTAAACACTTCCTGGTGCCACCTCCCAGGACACCACAGCGTCCATCACCACCAAAATTTCACTTCAAAACAAAGACCACAAGGCCTCCAGCAAGAGCCAGGACGGCGTCACTACCCCAGGGACCCACGTGATGAGTTTTTGACCAAAAATGGTAAATTTTGACCTTAAACTTGTGTCTGAAAGGACAGAGCGTGCTGCCGCCACTACCTGATGGGGAGGAAATGAATTACGCTGGTTTACATTGTGCCCGGTGCCCCATGGATCTTTACGAGCAAGCCCCCCAGGTCTTTCTTTAAGAGCAAGCCCCACAGATCTTTCCTTAAGAGCAAGCCCCCCAGATCTCTAAGAGCAAGCCCCACAGATCTCTAAGAGCAAGCCCCCCAGATCTTTCAAGATCAAGCCCCACAGATCTTTCTTTAAGAGCAAGCCCCACAGATCTTTCTTTAAGAGCAAGCCCCACAGATCTTTCCTTAAGAGCAAGGCCCCCAGATCTTTCTTTAAGATCAAGCCCCCCAGATCTTTCTTTAAGATCAAGCCCCCCAGGTCTTTCTTTAAGAGCAAGCCCCACAGATCTCTAAGATCAAGTCCCCCAGATCTTTAAGAGCAAGCCCCACAGATCTCTAAGAGCAAGCTCCCCAGATCTTTCAAGATCAAGCCCCACAGATCTTTCTTTAAGAGCAAGGCCCCCAGATCTTTCTTTAAGATCAAGCCCCCCAGATCCTTCTTTAAGATCAAGCCCCCCAGATCTATCTCTAAGATCAAGCCCCCCAGATCTATCTCTAAGATCAAGCCCCACAGATCTATCTCTAAGATCAAGCCCCACAGATCTTTAAGATCAAGCCCAGCAAGCTCTTCAAAACAATTCATTTCTGAACAGGAGTTCTTTCTTAGCATCAGGTCACAAATGGTTTTTACCCTGAATTTACACCTGGATGACCCACATTTCCACAAAGCCCCATCACCGTGACACAACAGCGAGCACAAAGCTTGCCTACAGCTTTACAACATCGGTGTTTTCAATTAAAATACACCCAGAGCCTCTTTTCCTTCCGATTTTTTAATCCACCCTTGATGATGCGGGCGGGGAGGTGCTCCCTGCGCAAGAGCCGCGGTCAGCGAAGCAAACGAGACCAACGCCTACGACGGAGGACCCGAAACGCGGAGCCTCACCCTGACGAGGTCATGAAGGAAGGTTTTCACGCTGTCTGCCATCTTGACTCCAGCATCACCTCTGGTTCCAAAACTATCAACTACAGGGAGAGGGGAAAAGCCGGACCCAAACCTCTCTCATCCTGGAGAGACGGGAAATGGAGGGAGCCTGTGGAGAGAGAGAAAACCCAGGAGGTGTTAACAGCACTGGCCTAAGCGGGGACATTCCAAGCTAAAACACACCCTGGTGATTTTCAAGAGGCTTCCCTGTCCATCGGGAAGCCATCCTTGAATGTCCAGCCAGAGAAAAAACCCACCCCGTTAATTCCATGGTATCTTGTATTACTGAACTCGGGGTTTCAGGAACAGCAGTGCCTGTGTTTCTCCAGCACTCCTCTCCAAACACACCATGCTGCTCATTTTTGGAAGGGAAAAGCCGGCATAGCCAGCCCAGAGAGGTGCAAAAACAGCCTTGCTTCCTCCTCTTCCTCACACTCCAGGTCTACAAGTAGGGGCCTGACAAAACGAGGGCTGCTCTTGAGCTGTCCCATAAGCTTTTGCTCAAAGCAGTAATGGGGCCAAAAATGCTGTGCTGAGTCTTCCGCTTTTTGTGAAGTGCCACAGAAATACAGACAGGGTCTGAACTCAGGGAAAAAGGTAAATCAAATTAATGAAACTCATGCAGCTTTTCCACCAGAATTCAAACCATCTGCTTCTCCTCAGCGGGAGCAGACTGGTGGCACAAGCCCCAGCGTGCCAGCACCACTGCTGCTCTGTAACATGCAGTACAGGACACAAACAGCTACAAATAATTCAAAAGAAAAGGTTTTTCTTTCGGCTATTCGGAGATGAAACCCGCCAGGGTTTGAACTACGCTCTGCTGAAGCAGCGGATGCCAGCTGGGAGGAAGCTGCAGAAGCAGAATTGGTCTGTGGCTTCATAAACATCGAGTTAAGTGCTGCCACCTTCACCCTAAAATCAAGCTTTTGTAGCAGGGTCTTTTCACTGCAGCCATCCGACGTCTGGGTCTCGCTGGCAAAGCCGTGGCAGAAACAAAAGGCATAAACAAGCATTTCCTTTGTTCCAGCCGCCCTTCAAGCTTGGAAATGTATGCGTTAAATATCCTGAGACCTGACTGCTGCATGGCCCTGGCTTCTACAGAAAGCCCTGCCTGGTTTATTCTTACCCAGGGTTAACCCTGGGGAATTGGGGGCCACCCCAAGGTTGGGGGGCACAGGGCAGGGGGTGAATCCTCATGGCACCTCAGAGCCCAGCCTGCCCCACGTTTATGGCATGGCCATTGTCCTCCCCCAGGGTTAATGGGGGTTACCTGGGGGCTCGGGAAGGCAAACTTACCTCAGAGTTACCCCCGTGGTTACTGGTGTCCTTATTTTACCTCAGGTACGTTCCCACAGTCCCTCCAGGAAGCAGAAGCAGAGGCACGGTTACCTCAGGGCTGCCCCACGCTGTCCCCAGGCCCAAAATTACTTCGGGGCTGCCCCACGGATCCCGCCAGGCACAAAATTACCTCAAGGTTGCCTCACGGATGCCCCCGGACCCACAATTACCTCAAGGCAGCCCCCACAGTCCCCCTTGAAGCCAACAATTACCTCAGAGGGATCCGTGGGGAAACACCAGACCCAAAATTACCTCAGGGCCGCTCTACGGATCCCCCAAGGCCCACAATTACCACAGGCCTGCCCCCACGGCTGCCGGGTGTGACCCCCACGGCCTCCCCCGGGGAACCCACAGTAACCT
>NW_010183317.1:0-44518 GCF_000695765.1 Mesitornis unicolor
CCCCCCCACCCCCTTCCCCCTGATTATACCAGTAGTGCAATTCTGTTCCTGGTACATCATTGTTTCACTGATTTGGAGTTTTCCTTTGAAAAACATGTCAATATAATGGAAACATAAATTTAATTTATTGCAGCACCCTTGCTTTGGCACACTTGACAATATCCACTTGATACTGCAATACTCCAGGGTGTCCTGTGTCTTGCCTGAATGGTGCCACACTCTACACAGTCCACAATGAACACAGTCTGTGAAGGGATGAGAGATACCCAAAAAGCACTGCTCTGATACATGAGTGCACAACTAACTAGATCTACTCATCTCTGACTCAATCCATTTGGATTAGATAGAAAATGAAGCAACAGCAGGTAAACACTAGGTACCAACTTAGTGGCTTTCTACAATGGAGTAACTGCATCAGTAGACAAGGGAAGAACTATGGATTATGTCGCTCTGGATTTCTGCAAGGCCTTTGACATGATCCCCCACAACATCCTTCTCTCTAAGTTGGAGAGGTATGGATTTGATGGGTGAACCGACCAGCGGCTAAGGAATTGACTGGATGGTCGCATCCAGAAAGTAGTGGTCAACGGCTCGATGTCCAGATGGAAAACAATGACAAGTGGTGTCCCTCAAGGGTCTGTACTGGGACCAATGCTGTATAATATCTTCATTAATGATATTGACAGCGGGATTGAGTGCACTCTCAGCAAGCTCGCTGATGATACCAAGCTGGGTGGTGAGGTTAATGTGCCAGAAGGAAGTGATGCCATCCAGAGGGGCCTGGACTAGTGCTGGAGAAGTGGGCCTAGGTGAACCTCATGAGGTTCAACAAGGCCAAGTGCAGGGTCCTGCACCTGGGTAGGGACAGTCCTTGTTACCAATACATGCTAGGCGGTGATGTGCTGGAAAGCAGCCTTGAGGAAAAGGACTTGGGGGTACTCGTAGACAAGAAGCTGGACATGAACCACCAATGTACATCTGCAGCCCAGAAGGCCAAGTCATCCTGGGCTGCATCAAAAGAAGTGTGGCCAGCAGGTCGAGGGAGGTGATTCTGTCCCTCTACTCTGCTCTGGTGAGACCTCACCTGGAGTACTGTGTCCAGCAGTCCACAACACAAAAAGGACACTGAAGTGCAGGAGTGTGCTCAAAGGAGGGTCACAAAGACCCAATGCATTCTATGATTCTATGATTCTGTGATTCTAATGACTGTTAGCTTCACATTTCACTTCAGCACATTTGGGGTGGGAGAGCACACAGGGTAAGAACTGTTAATTGGCTTTAGATATAGAAAAAAACATGAAACTCCAGAGCTTCTAGCCTGTACATGTGAGACAGTGGTGCTATGCAGTCTGTACTAGCTTGGCAGACCCCAGCATGCCAGACTGGGAAGGAAGTGAGCAGCTCAAAGAACCTCTTGACCTTAAAATTTCAAGGACATCTGGCATATGTGCTGGGGTAGCTTGACTGGTAAACTTTTCTTGAGAGGCCAAATGGCTGTAGATACTGAGCTCTATCTTCACTGTTTGTGCTTCTGAGAAGCACAGCATAGCTGCTTGGTATCTTATTGCCTAACTTATTAAAAATACGCTTTTATTCTGACAATTCTTCTTCAAACTTTTTGTTGCATTATGATGGAAATTTTAATCATTGGGCAATATCTAAATTTGTGCAGGTCTAAGCAGTTTACACATTGAAATTGTCTCACCAATACTGATAGTAACTGATGAGTAAGAATCATTCATCCATTAGTTTAATATTATCTTTAAATTAAATCCATTTTAATTGCACCACTTCTCAAGTTTCCTGCATTTACTGACAAACCCACGTAGTTTAGTTTCAAGTTGTGGAGCTAGGACATAGGTTTAGGGCCTCTGACATAGCTACCTCATTCTCCATGTAAACAATAGCTTCAAACTACTACTTTCCATTACTTCCAGTGTCCAACCAGAAAGCACAGACTGTTTTGTGTATGAAGAACGAATTATCTGAGGTATTTTTGAGCTGTCCTCACCTCATCTGTAACCAGAAAAAGCTTGATCCTGATAGCTGGACTATACTGACTACCAAGATCTTGCCAGCACAAAATCCTTAATGTCTTCCACAGACTGCTTTGTTCAGCCTGTTGACATATACAGGAGCACTATATAGTGCCATGTAACACCTATTTAGAAGCATACTCTGTGCAGAGACATCATCTTCATAGACATGATCTTGACACCTACTGCTAGCAGACAGGACTGTCTGTCTGAGAAAGGACTGGAGAATGTCCTTGTTGGTGGCTTCTCTAACATGTCTGTGAAGCAGCCCATGACTTTGCTCAGTGTGTCGCTTGGATGAAACTGCAGTCCTGAATGTCCCTCCTGATTTCATCCCCTACAGTCCTATTTCCTCTCTCTTCCAGGAGACATTTAGCATTTTTTCATGTCTGCATGACCATAATCCTGCTTTTTTTACCTTTTGCCTTAGTTATCATCATATCAGATAGAACCCCTGAGTTCTTTGGGCAAATTCATAGTCTCTAAAATTGTGTTTTTCTCCCTAAACTTGACTGAAGGGTTTCTAGGGTCCCTCTGGTTCTTGATTTCAAATCTCCTTAGATTACAACAAATGTTTAAGTTCAGCTGAGACCCAGTGAATCTGCACCTCAGCATGTGAGCAGGTGAGTGGATGTATACAGAAAAGACTCCATGATGCCCACAGCTTTTCTTGTGCAGCTATTTTCAAGAAGCTATCTAAGCAGCTTAAAAAGAAAAAATGTTGTGTTTCGTTTTTCAGACTTTTATTTTATAGACACTATTTTTCATACAGATTGGAAATTTTGCATTCAAGTAACATTCTTGCTTACTTATGTTGCTCAATTTCTCCTAATGATTGACCCCTTGATTCCAGATTCCCTGTTGATGAACTTTAAAGTAATAATGCCTGACTGGAGTGTTTATTATGTGAAACCATTAAAGATCAGTTAGTCCTTCTTTTGAGTTTCAAAAGATGTTTTCATTCTTTTTCCCAATATTTTTATACATGAAAAATAACATATATGATTACAAATATGCGTATGAATTTATATGCACAGTATATATAATATGTTATATATACAGATAAATACAATATAAACTGTATGACTGAATATTGCCCATAATTTAAGGTCTAATGCTTTCCGCTTTTGTTTTCAACCTCATCTCTGTCAATACAAATGCACTGAGAATATTATTTGGGAGACACTGTTGGTATTTTCAGAATGAAGTTACTTACACACTTGTAATATAGAATCATAGAATCATTATGTTGGAAAAGACCTATAAGATCATTGAGTCCCACCATAAATCTGACACTGCCAAATCCAACACTAAAACATGTCCCTACGCACAACATCTACTCATCTTTTAAATACCTCCAGGAATGGTGACTCCACCACTCCCCTGGGCAACCCATTCCAATGCTTGACAACCCTTTCAGTGAAGAAAGATTTCCTAATATATAATCTAACCCTCTCCTGGTGCAATTTAGGGCCATTTCCTTTTGTCCTATCACTTGCTACTTAGGAGAAGAGACCGACACGCACCTTGCTACAACCTCCTTTCAGGTAGTTGTAGAGGGTGATAAGGTTTCCCCTCAGCCTCTTTTTCTCCTGACTTAACAACCCTAGTTCCCTCATTCTCTCTTCATAAGACTTGTGCTCTAGACCCCTCACCAGCTTTACTGTGCTTTTTTTGGGTGTACCAGTGTATATTTGTTTAAATTTCATATACATACAAATAAATATGATTATAAGTAAACTGGCAAACACTACTGATATATTTGTCCTGTCACTCTTTTGAGGGCTAGAAAAGACCACCATGATTATATGATCTGATGTCTTTAATCTAGTATATTTGATGTTATATATATTGAAATCATAATCTCTATGTGAGCTTTAACATTTTGAAAGAAGTGTGTCCAAAAGTAATACAAATGATGAAGAAAAGTACTCTATGCTTAGCTAAGTTATTCCATTTGTTAATTTCTATCCTTCTTAAATAACTGCATTATATTTCCAAACAGATTTTTTTTAGCAATAAATTCAAAATATTTAATCTCAGTACAGTCATGTTTTTTCCTAAGAAAAACAGAATCATAGTATCATAGAATACCAGGTTGGAAGGGACCACAAGGATCATCTACTCCAACCTTTCAAAGTAAAAGTATAGTTTAAATGAGTTGAGCCAGCACCCTGTCAAGCTGACTCTTAAAACTGACAAGTGTAGGAGAATTTACCACTTTGCCTGGGAGATTATTCCAATCTGAATTGGCTGAACAGGTCCAATTTTCTCATGTTTTCTTCATATGGAAGGTCTTCCAGTCCTCTGATCATCCTCGTGGCCCTTCTCTGGACCCTTCCCAACCTGTCTGCATCATTTTTGCATGGCAGGGACCAAAATTGTAGACAGTA
The DNA here is from genome assembly GCF_000695765.1 of Mesitornis unicolor. Taxonomy (NCBI): domain Eukaryota; kingdom Metazoa; phylum Chordata; class Aves; order Mesitornithiformes; family Mesitornithidae; genus Mesitornis; species Mesitornis unicolor. The sequence goes on from NW_010183317.1 coordinate 4,430, forward strand.
CTCAAGATGTGGTCTGACCAGTGCCGAGTAGAGAGGGATAATGACTTGATCTCTGCTGGTGATGCCCTTTTTAATGCAACCCAGCATCCTGTTGGCTTTCTTTACAGCTGCAGCACACTGTTTGTTCATGTTGAGCTTGTCATCCACCAAGAACACCAGGTACCTTTCCACAGTGCTGCTCTCTAGCTAAGTGGAACCCAGTCTCAGCTGCATTCTTGGATTATGTATTCCCAGATGCAAGACTTTACATTTGTCCGTGTTGAACGTCATACAGTTCCTGCTAGCCCACTCATCCAGACTGTCCAGGTCTTCCTGGAGGGTGGCTCTCCCTTTTGGAGTGTCAACTACCTCACTCATTTTGGTGTCATCAACAAACTTCATCAGGGAGCTCCTGATCCCAACATCCAGATCACTAATGAAGATACTAAATAGTGTCAGGCCCAATACTGATCCCTGAGGGACCCCACTTGTGACTGGTTGCCAGTTAGAGAATGAACCATTTACTACCACCCTCTGGGAATGGATCATCAGACCATCAGTTCCCCACTCCATGCACAGATCACTTATTTACATCGTCGTTTGTCAGTTTTTCAAGGAGGAGGCTGTGGGGGACCATGTCGAAAGCCTTGGGGAAGTCCAAGTAGACAACGTCCGCCACTCGCCCCTGATCAACTGAACGGGTCACTCTGTCATAGAAAGCAATCAGATTTGTTAAACATGATCTGCCCCCAGTGAATCTATGTTGGCTTTTCCCAATCAAGTGTCCCAGTTTACTGGTGATGTTACTCAGGAAGATTTGCTCCAGAATCTTCCCGGGGATCAATGTGAGGCTATAGTTACTCGGGTTCTCCTTGGAACCTTTCTTGTAGATAGATGTGACATTCATCTTCTTCCAGTCTTTGGGCACGTCTTCCAATCTCCATGACTTCTCAAAGATTATGGAGAGCGGCCTCGCAATGCCATCAGCCAGCTCTCTTAGCACCCTTGGGTGGATGGCATCTGTTTTGGGCACTGAATTGACAAGAGGATCAAAGTGCCAGGAGGGTGGTAAAGAAGCACTTAAATATAATTTTAAAAAATTAGATATTCATATTAGCTGTATTTAATTAGGAAAATTAATAAGCTTCCATTAGATGGTATGAGGGAAATAACTGTTCTTTTTTTGAGGTGGAGTTAGACAGTATTTCTGAAGAAGAAATCGCATAGCATGAAGACATGAGAAAGCTCACTGAATCATGAAATCTCTATGAGTCTTATTTCTTATGAAAGACTAGTCCATGTAACTTTAATTTTAAAAGCACTTTAAAAGCTGTTCCAGGCAGAAGAGTATTGGAGGTTTCCAAACAAGTATAAATTCTGTCCCATTTACAGATGTACATCTAAGGTAATCATTAGAAACGCAATCAAACTTTTGCTCATGTCAGTGGTAAATCTACTTAGTTTACAATTAAGGCCTGTCTTGTTTTGAAGAAGAACTGCTGTGGAAAGTGTGATGAAGCTATGGGGATCTATCAAAAGACAGACCTACATCTACTACGAATATTTATGAAACAAACCATCAGGATGCATTTGCTAAGCAATTATTGACTTATTCACTCAGAATTTAGGATAAAGTGCTTTATAAATTGAAAGGAAAATGCTTTTACTTCTGCTAATCTTCAGTACAAGGTACTGAGTTTTGCCATTGACTTTCTATAGTACTAAAATCCATCTCTCTAATTGTCTGCTATGTCTAATGTTGCAAAGATGTAAATTAACAAATGAGCATTTATAAAAGCTTTCATTTACTAAGTGCATTCACTGAAATGCTGATTTCCTTTCGACTGACAGGTATGTACCCAGAAAAAATGATCGCCTTATTAAACTTTAGAATATTCAATTAATTTCTTTTACTCGCAAATGCTTCAAAATGAAGTGCAAAGTGCACTATACTATTAAAATAAACATAAAAGCAAACATGTTGGGTTTAATGAGTTTAAAAGGCATTTTGTGAGGATGCAAACAATCACTCATAGTACCAAATCTAGAGAAAATCAACTTAATGGATTTAATGACCTCTGAACAAATTGCAAAGAAAAAAAGCTTGTAAGATTTGTCATAGCTAATTTTGTTTTTAAAATATGTTTTATTTTCAGATTCTCTACTGAAGATGCTACCACTTACAGAAGTTTTTTTCCAAGGAAGATTTCAGCATTTTGTGGCTCTAATACCCTGGGGACAGAGGACTTTCAAACTTATATCTGTATGTGTGACATCATCTTGCTTATGCTTTAGGGCTAATGCAGCTCCCAATTCTTAATAAAACAGGAACATGTTGGAGCCTCTGCTGAGCAAGTCAGCAAAAGTTAAAGGTATCTGAAATTTTAAGTAGCTATGAAAAATGATTGCAATTTAAAAACCTGTTCTTTTCTCTTAAAGCACTGCAGTAATGTGTAAATAAAACTATAAGAAAGGGATAACTCTTAAGAAGCAGCTTGGGTTCTCTGTACATGGAAATCAATTGCTTAGCCATATTGGATAATTTAATATGGGCAAGACATAGAGATGGAGAAGGAGACCAAAGGAGACGTTAAATATTTTATAATGTTGACTCATTAAAGTACGGTTTTGGCTATAATTCCTCATCTGATGGAAATGTATGTATCATCAGAACTGCTATCTATGTTTTCCTACAAGAAGCACACAGAGGTTTGCACTAGCAGGTATCTAAAGTCTCTTTGACTGACAAATAAAACAGCTATCTAAAATTCTCCACAAAAATTGTAGTCTAATAAGATATATGTAGAAGCAACATTTTCAGCCACAAGTTATATTGATGTTGGCTCTGTATGCTGCCATGTTACTGTGGCCTATGAAGATTTGACCTAAGATGTTTCAAGATTCTGTGTAGATATGTAAACTGGAGCAAAACAATTCTTCTGCAAAGATACGGATTTAACTATTTTGTTTTAACTTAAACATAGTTCATTGCTATTATCCTACTCTTGCATGATGTTGACACTTGAGACTCATTTTGTACAGCAGGTAAGAAAGTACATAAGTGCATGTAGCTTCACTGAGTTCTGTTAAAGAATTAAAAATAAAAAAGGAATTTTGAATTCTGTTCTCATTTAATAATCATATGCATATTTACTATAGCAGCTACATCTGTTTTAAATCAATATACTACATATATTTATACTTGAATTTTGCATTTCACCTCATGTACTAAAATACTACATTATGCTGCTAACTAAAGCTCCCATGAAGTCAGAGTGTAAAAGCTCCTAATGCTATGTTTTACAGATTACTGTGGTTTGGGTGTCTTTGAGAGCACACAGAGTTATTATGAGAATATCATACTACCAAATCAGACATGTGGGATCTATACAGAGGAAGTAAAACTGAGTCACATGGAAATATACACAAATGGGCTTGATAAGATTTTCATTGATTGTGTTTAAAATAGAGGACAGATTTTGTTAGGGTGTGTGGTAGGATTTATTTCCAAGGTTGGTTTTTTATTTTTTTTAAGAGAAATAGCTATTGTCCTTAGGCAATTAACTATGGGAAATAAGGTTGCACAAAACTTGTGGGTAAAATCATAATACATTGAACTCAATAGTAATCTCTCAATAACTTCATTATTACCATAATTTTAACCTGGAAGTTTGACAGCAAAGGGGAGGAAGTTATTAGGATTGTCTTTTCAAACTTCCTTTTAATTAAAAATTTAAAATGTTGCAAGTGTTACTTTTCTAATATGTTAATACCTGTTGTAAGTATATAAAAAGTGAGTCTCATGTGAACAAATGTTTTAAAGAAACTGCTCTCATTTTGCTATCCAAACCTTATGATAACTTTCTTTTATGCAGATTTTTTTTGATTAGTTATCCTGTTAACACTTATTAACACTTATCCTGTTATCCTTATTGACACTTAATAATGCTCAGAGGAAACCTGTGAAACAAAAAAGGAATTAATACAAAATAGAGGCCTGATTCCCAGATGGAGAAAGTAATTTACATTGTATTACAATTTTTTGAATCTGACATTTCATTTCTAATTTCTAACTGTCTAGCTCATGTATAGGCAAACAAAATTTACTAAATCTAGATAAGTACTTGGAAAAGGGAAAGGAAGGAAAGAATATGGTAAAATACAGAGGAGGTAGATAAGAAATATCTTTAATCTCTCCCTAACAAAGAAGTACCAAAACCTAGGACTGAATAAAATGAGGCAAAAAAGAATGAAAATGTAATCAAAATTACATATAAGAAAATAGAAATAGTAAATGAGTAAATTAGCATTTGTAGGAGTGATTTTTAAAAAGCTGTGTTGCTTTAATAGTTTCATTGCAAAACATCTATATATTTGTTCATTGCTTCATTCTCATTAAGCACTTAGTTTCAAGAATGTCATTTATCATAATTTTACTTTCTCTTTGTCATCATTTTTTCCTTCTGTTTTTCCTGTCTTGAATCTTTTGCAGAATTTCTATAATATTCCCCATTTGAAGAATCTGTATGCATAAAGCAAACTCTGTAGCTAATGCAGCTGCATGGAAAACTTTTCAAGAGGCTATTGCAAAGCTTTTAGATTACTCAGGTATTTTTAAAATCAGATGTTCAAATTTAAAATCAATTATGGGAATTAGCGCTTGGAAGGCATGACTTTAAGTCCTATCCTACAGTCCCACTTCCTTTTTGTATCCTTAATTGCAACAGAAAACAAATTTTATAAGAAGACATATATCAGATGCTCTCAACATGATGCATATTCAGTGCTGTCAAAGTAAATAAATAATTAGAATAACTCAAGACTTAAACTAGGTAGAAGTATAAGGATTATTAAGAGTACTATATAACTGAATCTGATAAGCTTCATATATACAGATACCTTGATCTTAGTCTTCTTTTGGATATTCATAGCTATTTTGTTTACTGTTTATTCCTGTTAAGTTTTAATTGAAATCTAGAAAGGAAGTTAACAAAGAAATGTCTAATGTTCTTTTGGTGGTGTTTTTGCTGTGATTTTTCTTCCTATTCAACAACAAAATTGGTGCGATGGCAGTGCAATACCTCAGAGTTTTTCTTTAATCAAGCTGATCATGTTCATATGCAAATTTGTTCATGAATAAATTTTCACATTTCATTGAACAGCTAGTGATATTGATGAAAGCAAATACAATTTGGTCTGTCTCTCAAATGAACTTAAAGTACCAATATTTTCATAGCTGCCTGTTGCCTTTAAAGGCTTTCCTTCTTTGGCAGTCTGTCTTGTACACTTTCTTTAATGGATTACAATGGCTGGGAATGTCTCTGACATAAAAAGTCTAGCATTAGTATGATAAATATGGTGAAACCATTGAAAAATGAAACTGTAAAAATGAGATTAGCAAAGGAATTTAAAAAAATGTCAAAGTTCTCATTAAGTTTTTGTTTGTTTTTAAATATATTACTGACTCTTATCTATATTTAATAGCGGAAATATCACAGTTGTGATTAAAAAGAGAAATGTTCATGAAAAAAACTGAAATTCAGAAACACAGATAAGCATTTTTAAAGAATCTCACTCAAACATGCACACATGCTTGTGCTAGATAAGGGTTAAGCAACACCCAGAACCACTGCAGTAAGGAAAATGCAGAATTTTAATGTTCACCGTAATCATGAGTACTGGTTAATCTGCCCCTGCTTCACCTCCTTTCCATTCTCCACTGAGAATGCCAACATTTTTTTCTTGTTCTTCTGGTTCTTCCATTTTTCCAGGAATACTTGTATAAATCCATGGTTAATGTACTGATAGAATCAGTCACTAAAATACATTTTCTGGTGTTTTGAATGATAATTCTGAAAAACATCTGTGTCCAAAAGGTTATAAAATATTCTGTCAAATTTTTACTTTTCAGGCATGTGTTGTAATAAGGAACATGGGCTCTTCAACAGCTGAGAAGAGTCTATCTAATTGCCATCTGGCAAAATTATATAAGATTTGCAACATAGAAATAAATATATAGATCCTTGCCTTTTTAGCAAAGTGTGTCTGAAAACAGAGGTGAATGACTATGAATCCAGAGATACAAGTTGTTTCAGAAGTTTCCTTTGAGAGTACCTAGAGAGTGTTGCTTCTACATGCAAGGCAGAGGCAGAGACACATAGAAATCTTTTGGACTGGGACTAGTTTATTTTGTGGCAGGTGTGTGTTTTCTATTAATCCAGTACAGCTAACCTAACTTTTTAAACTGACAAGACATATTTAGAAATTTTACATCAGAGTGACTGTGGTACTGACTGGTAACAGGGCTACTAGTACCAATTAATGCTGAACAGCACAGCTTTCCATCTGTGGCTTTTTGTTGACAGAGAAGTTCATAACCTGTTGACAGGTTGTTCATAACAATACCAGGTGGACTCAAGCTCTCTCAGGGCAGTAAGAATTACTGTTCTCTGTAAGTAAAATAATAGTACCCTTGAGTTCTGGAAGAAATGAGACCTAATTAAGCTCTACTCATTGTTTCTTTGTCTTCTCTCAAGTAGTCATCTGTGTGACTAAAAGTTGATTAGTTCATACTTTCCCATACAACAGTAAAGCTTAGACTGGGTAGCACGTTAATGGACCTTCTGACAGTTATATGCCTCTCACAGACAAGATTAATCTAGATGGAATTTCTCATACATCTGTTTTCACTAAAATACTAAAATCTTCTAAAACCTGAGCTGCCAGCTGTTAACATGAAAAATTAAGGAGATTGTCCCTAGCTTCTGCTTACAGCTTGGCTGTTCTCACACTGCTCATGGTAGTGAGTATAATGAGGACATAATTGCTTAATTTATTTGCTTATGTATGCAGCTTCTGTGTGATGGTGTGCATCTACCCATGTTACTTTTCTTATTTCATTTCTGCAAAGAACACAACACAGCCTTACTAGGTACAATGGAGGATAACTATGATCCCTAAGAAACATTTTTCATATTCAGCCACATCAAGTATAAAGTGACAGCAGAGTCAGGTACAGCTACAAGATACACAATTAACATGAGTTAATAGGTAATGATATACATATATTTTTGAAACTGTAATTCTTCTACAGATGTGAGCTACAACACACTACCTTGTGAAGTGCTAAAGATGACTCTAGTATCATGTTGTGTCACCTGTGAAGCTCACTTGGAACATGTGCTCAAAGGTAAGGAATAGACAGGAAATTTCTGATGTTGTAGCCAAGTGAAAAGTTTCTCCTACACCTTATGGCTCCTGGAAAAGCACTTTTAAAGACATAAAATCTGTGTTATGTGATTCTTAATGTATAGCATTTCCCCCAAATTAGGAACCCAATGATTTAACATATATCCCCCTATCTATCCCTGTTAAAAGACATCCATATCAAAGATGGATATTTATCCTGGCTGACAATCAATGTGTTGACTGAAGGCACAACACATGAAACACATGATGACAGTTGTGGTGAAGGACAAAAATTATTTTGAGTTTGGTGCAATCCTTTGTGAGAGTTGTTGACAAGGGCTGAAATGGGTTTGTGGTACTGCCACCATCAGTGATTGTAAATACAAATGACTGCCTTCAGCATCTTAAATTTGAACCAGCACTGATCCTAAGATGCCTGACAGCATAAAGAAGTTACTCTGCCTGCTAAAGCTGCTACAAGGTCATTGAGTTTCTGAGAAATGCTTACTGCTTTAGTGGGAAAGCTGCTTCCACATGATAGTCTGTTCAGAGATATTTGTTGCTTGTCCCTGGTACTGCTTCTGTGTTAGTATCTGGAACAGATCTACTAGAAAAAAAAAAGACTTTAAAAATAAAAGGTAATCATTAGTTGGGAGGTGAGGTAGGACATTATTAAAGTTCAGAAGTAAATTAGAGTTGTTTAAGGAAAAGTTACAGGCAAAGAACAACAACTAGATGGTCAGGAGGACACAGAAATAGAGGTTTGTAAGTATCTGGCAGTTGAAAACAAAGGAAGGATGCAGCACTTGAATATTTTTGTACTATTAACCTGAAGTATCTGGGATCTCCTAAGGACCTCAGGGACAGCTGGTGGTAAATGAGTGGTGTAGGGGTACTGGGGGTGCTTTCTGGAACCCACACAGAAAGCTTCCTTCAAAAGGAATTAACATCAACTATACCAAAACTGCTTTGAGACCAAATGAATCATAGAATGCAATCAAAAATCATGAGACGTTTCTTATGAAAACCAGTTATCACTCTAAGTTAAGTTGCTAAGATACTTTTACTCTGAAAGAAATACCGGCATGGAAGGAAAGCCTACAAAATTAATTGAAAATTTTGTTGAATTTAGAGTTCCAATATAATTAACTAAATTTTAAACTTATCTAAGTAACCAGCTCTTAATTTAGCAACAAATAATTCAAACAAGTGTGGTAAATACTGCGTGAAATGAGAGACAGAAACATGATCCCATACAGAGCTAAAAAGGCCTGATACAACAATTTCTCTTCAAATAGCTGGCACATAAAGAAGATAAGTTTTTACAATTTGCATAACAAAAGTTTATCTTCAAGACAAAAATAAAGGTAAATGAAAAATGCAATAGACTGTTTATTCTAAGAACTATGCCCCTTCCCCTTCTCAAGACACACCACCTGCAATTTTTTAATTAGCTAGCAAAAATTTTGCAATTTCTAAAATACATATGTTCTGTGAAATCTAAAAATTGATTCCAAATAATCATTCTCTTTTTATCTTTGGGTATATACAGTTGAAAATGTATCTTTTTGCTAAATAGCAAGTGAGATGTGAAACCAATTACCTTCTAGCCAAAGTGAATAATTAAGAAACCTTGGTGAGAATTAGAAACAATTGGTCATAATGAAAACTTCTCCAGCTGTATTTCTTACTAATTAAACTTCATGAATAGAATATTAATGTATAGCTAAAATAGTTTTCATGTCATAACTATAGAAAGAGGCCTGTGTTCTCACTCATACTAAAGTAATCCGTCCAATATGCAATTAGCTATTCTCAGTTTATATCAGCATACATGTGAACTATCCAATATGACTGTCAAAAAAGGTGAGATAAAAAAATACTGTCATGAGAATAGTATACATCTGTTCTGGCATGCAAAGATAAAGTTCTGTTTTCCATTTAGTAACACTACCACAATCCAAATATGCTACTTTCACTCTGATTTTCTTTCACCTTTTGCAGAATCTGAGGTTAGTCAGATTGTGAAGATAGATTGGGGGAAGGGGCTCTGGGGGGAGAGAAAGAGGTATTTTATTACTTTTTTTTCCTAAAGAAGCATCATATTTCTTTATTTGTTAGTATCTAGATCCAGCAAAAGATCTCTGTGATTTGAATGTATAATAGCTAACAGTTCTCAACTGGGTTATGCAGAAGTCAAACAACATGCATATCTTAAATTTTTCCACTCTTTAGAGGAAAAAACACAGCAAGTGAACAAATGAGCTGATCTTTGGAAATATTAGCTTGGTCTTATCAGTTGGAGGAAGGAGGCACAAACAGGATGAGGAATGAAAGTGACCTTGCTGACCTGCTTCCTAGTCAGCTATTACTATTAATTCAAGGGCATGTCACTTCACAATGCAGTTCTGAAGCGAATCTTAAATCTAGTCTTGAATTATTTTAGATTTAGGCACCTAACTCCTTCTTTAGTTGCCAGACCTTTTTATTGACACTATTTCTGGATCTATGTGGCTGACTGGGTTACAATTGTTGGTGCTTATCTGATCCTAATAAAGTTTACTGTGTAAACTTTACAGAGACTCTAAGGAGATTTTTATACTGGTTGCACATAATAAATGAAGATATTAGAGTTTCCACACATTGACAAGATTTTAATTACAATTTAAGTAATGGTAATGTCCATCAAACAAATAGATTTCCTGAATTACTTTCAAGAAAAGTCTCTTAGAAATGTTAAAGCCTTTATAAGAATGTCAAGAGTACTCTATTGAATCTTAAGATAGCATCTGTTTTCAAAAAGGATGACAGGAGTCACACAATTAATGGAAATGCTCAAAGTCATGTATTTATGTGGAAAAGCAAGTCAGTGAAGACACAGATAGAATTCATAGGCTACTGATTTTACTCTGTTTATTCAAAGGAAATGGTCTTATTCTATCCCCTTCTGGGTAGGGGGGGGAGAATTGTGAAGTACGGTTATTTAGAAATACTTTATTAAAAAATAATGCTGTATAAGATAAATATTCTTAAGAAGAAAAACCACAAAACTAAGCAGATTACTGTGCTTCTTGCTGTCCCTGCAACTCCAAAGAAAAAAAACAACACTTCTATTAGAGTGCAATCTCACTAAATTTCCATAGTACACAATATTATTACTATCACTTACTTCCTTCTGGCTTTTATACTAAAGACAACAATAAGTCCTCTTCCTTTTAGTTGTCTACAGTGGTCTTGAGACCACTTCAGTGAGAAGTGTTTGCAAAAAGTGTGTGTAATGCTGAAGCTCCACTCTTCTTTCTCACTCTCATCACAGCTGTGGAATTGTAATTTATTCTTTCTCTCTTCCTCATTCCAGAATTTATTATGTTGTCAGCAAAACACAATATAGCCTGTATGAGTAAGAATTAGGCTGGAAATTAATTAATATTTTGTAATGTGTAGACAAGATGGATTTACATCTGAGAGATGGAAATGGCAATTAGGTTTCACTTCTGACTCCGCAATTATGGACATAGTAATTAGGACCACATACATAAAGATATTTAGGTATCTAATTTTGCAGATAGACACCAAAGCTCCAATTCTCAAAGATATCTAAATCCCACCTAAGGTTAGGTGTAAGCATTTAAAAAATTTTTAAGAGCTGGGCCATATTTATATAGAAATGAATGGAAACATGTTCCAACTTACTCCTGAAATATCTTGTGTCATAAATAGCAGCACCTTAGGCTTCCTAAAGATTCTTAAATTCTTAAATTCTCAAATATTTTGACTCTGCTCCATTGGTAATGGTCCTTTGATCCACCTCTCTTCTGTCAGCCTGTCTATTAGGATCTAACTTTATATTGCACAATTCTATAGGCAATACAGTGCCAATAATAAACCCAGTCAAATTTATGGAATATGTGTATTGAGATGGAGTTGTGGAGGGTTCATCTCCAGCATGTCAGATAAGCAGCAAATAAATCTGCTCCAGAGAATCTTCTGTTGTAATTATGAATCCAGCACTGAATCATGAGATCAAGAAAAAACTGAGCATAAAAGCGTTTTTCGGGGTTTTTTTTACTTTGAAATATTTCTGCTTCTTCCTTATCAAGTAAGATTTATATTTGATTAATCATAATCATTCTGAATTTTGGCATGTACAAAGTTAGACACTTGTACAGTATAAGTAGTCATTATTAATAATATGAAAACATGAGAATTACAAAGTTATATTGAAGATGCAAAATGTCAGTTGTTCAGTAAGATGGATGTGTCATATTTTTTTGTCAAGATCACGGCAAATACAAATTATTTGCTACAAACTATCAGATAAAGAAGTCACAATTATTTTATTTTCCCTCAGCACCCTCATGACACTTTTAACCCTGACTATCCCTTCCCAGGATTCCAAGGGATTCCTCCACCCTGCCCAAGGCCCAGAACCCCATGTCAGCCCTTCAGGGCCATCAGCCCCTGCCCAGCAATGCCACAGCAGGGCCAGTCTGCAGCTCCCTGCAGTCCTGCCCTGTCCTACCCCTGAACCAGGCCCATGCACAGGCCCACATCCCAGCCTGGACTTGGCGGGTCCTCAGAGAGATGCCCAATGCCTATGACCGGGGCTGTCCCAGTGCCCCCTGGCTGCCCTGCTCCTGGCTGCTTTGTGCCCTTGGCACAGAAGCCACTGGCACTTGTGACACCTTGACATTATTTTTTTTCTGCTTTTCATGCTACAACTCTGAGAGGGATGCAGGCAGGTAGTAGATTGGCTTATTTCTTGAAGCACTGGGAAACACCCGTGTGGCTGAGCAGCTGCAATATGAATTTCTCCACTGCTCACTTTTTTGGCTTTCAGAAGCACTCCCACCCGTGTTCTCTTTTATACATAAAGTGGACTTAATATGCAAGAAGACTACTCCTTGATTCTTGATGTCTGCAGCAATCACATCTCTGATAAATCATTAACTGAAAGTAGCTAGGCATTTTCATAACTTATTTCTCTAAATCTCTTTTATAAGCTTTTGTACCCATGGTAGTATACAGTAGGACTTCTACTAGCTATCTGTGTTCTCTATTTCACTTCCTGCAGAAAATTTCCATCAATATGCTTCACTACTTGAAATATTTCCTTTATTCACTCTGCAGTATTTCTTAATTCATACCTTCCTATGTTCTTACAGTATGCAGAACAATTATTAATCTTGGTAAGAATTCCTAGTCTATTGTAATTGTTATAATAGATCCTAATTTCAGACTTTCTTCATACTGCATTGCACTTGCTGGGGTGGGGTTGGTGGGAAACTTTGGCAAAGTTGATTCAGTTAAGGGGAGAAAGTTACCATCAGTGGAAAGAGTTTAAGCCCCAGTCCCATAATAGTCTGTGGCTTAAACAATAACAATATGTAAACAACATGGAATAACAATAATGAAACTTCAAATAGAAAATAAGCTTGCATTTAAGTCTGCACACTTCATTCTCAAGAAGGTAGACTGCTTGAAAGTCTGGTGAAACATGCATGGCTCATTTTCATTAGCTTTCTTGACAGGCACTAAACAGAAACCTAGATTAAAGGCCTACAGACAACTGAAAAGAAAGTGAACAAATGTCCTTAAACCATATTCTTCTCAAATGTATTTAGGATTGTACCACAAATCAGAATGCATACAGTGCATCTGAGTTCACTAAATAGTAACTGGAAACAAGAACTCCACATGCTGTGACAGTAGCACTCTGCTTTGCTTCTTTGAATCATATTAATGAAAAATATATGCTTTCAGTTTCTTCCTAGTCAGTTGATTATAGGCTTCATGCCCAGAGTGGTGGTAGTCTTTATATGTGGTTGAGAATGGGTCAAAGTAATACTTTTAAGTGTAAAAAAATCAATGTTGATTTAGTCAGTTCTGTTAGAATTTCTGCAAAGCTTCAACTGCAAAGAAGCAACCAAGTTTTAAATTAATTTGTGTGTGATAGTAACTGTTTTGAACACAGAGAAATGTGCATGTCAAAAAGACAAAGTTATTAAATGACAGAATAATATCTAGACTGAAGAAAAGCTGAAGGTATTACAAGGATTGATCATATAGCTTCATTTCTGCCATAATAATCACTCTTGAGAACTACTTATATGGTAAAATGGAGGAACTGTATTGAACAAAAACATCTTGCTTTTTTGATAGACTGCCTTGATATTGATTAATTATTACCACATTAAAAGTTGAAGTGATCTTGACATTTAGTAATATGGTTAGGAATGGCCTTTATGCAATATGTCAAATCCAATGTAAGATACAGTATCTGACAAAAATAAATCAAAAAATGCCCTAAAGTTATTGTTGTAAACAGAATAGCAGAGGTTATATTACTGTTGCTTACTTGTGTCAATAATTTGCACTCCAATATATTAATGTTGGTATGAAATTATGTCTTGTATTTCTGATACTACTTTAACGTAATTCAATTGAATGATGTAGAGAGCTAAATTTTCTTCATCCATTTATCAATAATCAACACAAGAGTGATTTATAAATCCCAAAATGAAAATAAATAAGTAATTCTTCCCCTCACAAAAAACTAGCATGTGTATTTCAAGGGACTCTGAAAAATACTTAAAATCGTTCTTTTTGAAAGTAGGCAGACTCTCATCTATAACCTAAGTTTTTGTTGATATCAACTTGCTTTCATTGCTGAGACATTCAACATGTATTTGCTGCTTATGGTGCTAATCAAGGTATTAACATCATCATTTCTAAAACAATATCACCATGATCTTATCAGTTGACTGATGTAAAGACTTTGTGCAGCTCATGTCCAATACTGCAGCAGCATAGAATTCACAGGAAACTTGTGAAATCTAAAACACTTACTTGGGAAAGGAAATTAATGTCTAGGTTGAGATGGTAGGTATAGTGTCTGGTGTTTTCACAATACTGTCTTCTTACACCTGATGGAGGAAGCTTCCTCTTCACTTTCTAGGTATGACTCCAATTAACTAAGACTGTAGGTTCACACTCATATCTAGAGATAGACCTGGAGCCTTAAATCATTTTTATTTCCCTTTTTATATTCTCCTTTAAGCTGTCACTGTTGTTACTCTAAAACAATTCAAGTGATATGGCACATATATTTTTACAGCATTTAGACGTTCTGTTATAGAAATAAATTCATTTGGGAAAATTAACCTAAAATAATTTACAGTCTATCAGTAGTCAGTCCGGAGAAATATCATGCCAGGTGTTTTATTGCTTTATCTTTTATCTTTTTTTATTTATCTTTTTTTTTAAATTTTTCCTAGTGATGAGTAAAAGACATGGGTCAGTAGTTTCAGGAGAAATGCAGCATCCTGTGTTCCACAAATTGAATCATAAACCTTGTGACAAAAGGGAACATGAGGCCAGAGTCTTCTGTCCTCTGAGTGACTGTAAATTTGCTAATGCCATAGGAGAGAAAGGGAGAAGGAAACCACTTACAGCAGATGCCATCAGAACTAGGCTTTACTGGGGGGAAGGATTAGAAGAATAGACTTAAAATCAGGACCCCTGAAGGCACCTGTGGTAAGGTCTGAGGATGAATGAGATGTGGGGAAGAAGGAGACTAGGACTGCAACTAGCAGCCTTTTCCGTAAAAGTGGAGTTGGAAAGCAAAAGGAAATGGGAAATTAGAATATAGACAAGATTAAAATAAATGAGGTAAGTCAGGAGGAAAGAAGACCCTGTTTTGAGAAGAAATGAGTGTGGAAGAAAGACTGAGTGCCTTAAAGGCAGTGAACGTAAAAGGGTTATGGAAAGAATTACTACTTATAACATGGCTGAAGTGATTTGCCCTATGATATTAAATGTTACTTCATGATAAAACAATACATCAACAAATAGCCAATTTAATTGAACTCAGATGTACAAAGGGATGGCACAACATAATTTTCTGTCAATAACTGGTGAATTATGCACTGTCTTTGAAATGTTTTGGTCCTAGTAAATCTGTTTGTATAATATAATGAAGCTAGTCTCTCTCTGGAAGTATGTCAAGTGTAACTATATCTTTTACTGAAATTTATTTCCTAGTTGTATTAACATGCTGATTTAGGGATAAGCTGCATGAATTCCCCTGGTAGCAAAAAACGTCTTGAAAACTAACAAAAAAAAATCTGTAATACAATTTTATTTTCATTGCTTCAAATTTAAAACCAGATAGCTATCCAACGTTCTGAACCACAGTCAAATTGTTTTTGGCATTTCAACATGCTTAGAGGCAAATTCCTACATGGTCTTACTTAACTTGTACTCAGCTCAAACCTCATGAAAATTCCTAAGTATCACAGCTAAAAAATGAATGCATTTTTAATTGAATATTCTCCAGTATTTTAATGACATAAATGTTACACTGTGGTTTTTCTATTATGATAGATATATTAACATCCCAGGTGAGCATGCATGACTGTTTGCAAAGGTTTCACTAAACTATTCAGATTATTATACATACTTATATGTTTGTGACAAACCACATAGTATTATATATGATTTAAGTTACAGTATCCAACATTTGAACAAGCATCTGAAGTTTCTTAAAAGTATACGCATGCATGTGTGTGTACATACACATCCATTTTATTGGATTTTCTTTGAGGGGTTTTTTAGGTTTTATTTTGGTAGCCAGGGAGGTCTATGGAGATAGCCCTGTAAGAAGCTACTAGAAGCTCCCTTGGCTCTAAAATTTCAGACCTAACTCTGACAAGGGCCAAGCCAATCAATGCCCCTGCAAATTCATTTATTGAAGTGGGATGCAGCATACTGCCTGTTCTCTCTTGCTCTGGCCTTGACTAGCAGAGCCCCTGGTGTGGGCGATGCAGCCCAGGCCCTGGCCCCAGCCCAGCCCAGCCCCAACTAAAGTTCAAGACCCACTGCATCTCTAGCCTGAAAAAAGAGAGCTGGAACTTTTCAAGAACCATCAGAAGAGACCTGCAGCAGAGAAAGGAGAGGGATCTGAAGAAAGCAACTGTACAAACACCATGGTTGGTGAACGAAGAAATGAGAGGAGGGAGAAGGTGCACAGAGCTGAGGTTCCCCCTGCAACCTGTGGCAAGAGTGTAAGTTGACCTGCCTGCAGCCTGTGGAGATTCAGTGGTGGCGCAGAGAACCACAAGAGAAAGTGGCTGCTCCTGAAAAGGCCACAACTCCAGGAAGTGTGTGCTGGAGCAGTTCATGCGTGAGAGAACTGCAGCCATGGACACACTCATATTGGATTTTTGCAGAGGATTTTTTTCCTATAGGAAGAGTGTTACATGGAAGCAGAGGGAGAGTGGGAAGAGTCCTCCCTATCCCTGAAGAGGAAGGAGAGGCAGAGACCAAATAGGATGAACTGACGACACCCCCCATTCCCATCCACTTGTGAGGCTGGGCAAGGAGGAGGAAGGTATGAAACCAGCAACAAAAGCTGACCCTGGGAAGAAGGGAGGAGTGGGGGAGGTGCTTGACTTTAAGATCTGGTTGTATCTCTCACTGTTCTACTCTGATGTTATTAAAAAATCTTTTTTTTTTTTTTCTCCCCAAGATGAGTCTGTCTTTTGCCTGTGACCGGAAGTGGTAAGCAAGCCCTCCCTGTCCTTTGTCTTGGCCCGCTGGGCTTAAACTACAAGAAGAAGTGAGCATGTGGCTGCGTAGTTCTCAGTTACCTACGGGACTTAAGCCATGACAGTCTGTCACCACTTTCCACTCCTAACGTTGTCTCCTCACGCGCACACATACACACACAGAGTATTTCTATAATACTCCTCAACTCTAGCTTGTCCACACTTATTCTTTTGGTAGACTTCTTTTTTGTGCTTCAGTTCAGTTACCAGTCCCACCTTCAGTGACACTGTCCACCTGCTATAGTTGTATTCTGCATTTTGGAATGGATTATTGTTATTTTCAAAAGCTGTTCTTCATGACCAGACAGGTTTTCCCATCTATTTGCCCTGTACTGGTTCCTGCCTACCAGCTCTATGAACAAGTTGAAGTTTACTTTGCTGAAATACAGTGTCATTATTTTGCTGGCTGTTCACCTCAGACAAAAGACTGCCATAAAACTGCCCCAATTTTAAAATTAGGAAAATCATACTTCTTACCTTCAATGAATGGTGATGAGTGTTAATGGATGATCCACTCTTTGAGCTACATAAATATATGCCTCATTACTGTCTAATATATGAAGAAAGCCTGTTATATATTTCTTATGTTTCTTCTATATAAGTTACAAACTTGTCATTATGAATTATGTTTTGAACAAGGAAAATTTAGTAGATACTAAAGGATCCATCATGCACCCTGGAAATGGGAGGCAGAATGCTGTATCACAAGTTATTATTAGAAAAAAAAATATTCACGGAGAGAACTGTTAAGCATTGGAACAGGCTGCCCAGGAAAGTGGTTGAGTCACCATCCCTGGAGGTATTTAAAAGACTAGTAGATGTGGTGCTGAGGGACATGTTTTAGTGGTGGACTTGGCAGTGTTAGATTTATGGTTGCACTCAATGATCTTAAAGGTCTTTTCCAGCCTAAATAATTCTATTATTCTAAGTTTTATCAAAGAAAATATACTGCTGTAACCACGTGAATATTGCACCTATAGCTGATACATGTTACATATTATGCTTACAGATTTTATTACTATTTTACTGTTCCAGGGATTCTAAAAGTCACCTTGGTAAAGTCTTTTTGTCTCCCAGCAGCTGGTTCTTCTTCAGCATCTTTCCACTTATTTTGGAAACACTGGTAGTATTCAGAAGTCCCTTTTACCTGGAATGGGATTTGCAAGTGAATACAAGGGCATTTTGTCTATCATATTTTATAATTGTGAATAATATCAGTGAAGTCTAGAAATAATAGCAATGACAAAGTTATGTAGCAATATGTGTTAAACACATCGTAGATGAAGGATTTTATTATAAGAACTGCTTTTAATAATTTAAACTCTTTTGGAGTTTGAAGAATGTCACTGTATTGGAAGTTTTCTTGAAGTTTTCTTTGCTTTCCTTTATCAGATGGATATCCATTTCTGATCTAATCTAGGAGTAGTAATTTATGGTAAGAGTAATTTATGGTTGTTTCTAGTGACAGACATACAATTATGTAAGACATTTATCCGTAAGGTTGTAAACATATTTTGTTATCCTTGTAAGACTGCCTGTCCTCTTGTTGTAATCCTACAGAAAGATTAGAGAGGTGAGGAAAAGCAATCACATTTACCTTCAAGAGACGGTCAATGATTCATTTAGTTCAAGAGACAGATCAGAGAAAGAAAAAGAGAAAAAGGGACAATAGAAAAGGTGTTATTATTGCATATATTGTAGAGGTTCACTAAGAATAAATTTGTCATAGGTTGTGCTCGGATCTTCATTCTGACCTCCATGAGTGGATTTTACTTTGTATAAACAGCCAGATGCAGGAAGGTATGATGGTATGACTTGAACTCATCCTAGTGTATGGTTGAAATAATCTTCAGACACATAGCCAGAATTAAAAACTCTTCATTTACTGAAATTTATTTTGTCATAATGTGATGAAACTTCTTATGCTAAGACAGCTTCTTCCAGATATGTAAAGTCTCTGCAACATTTGAATGTTGTGACAACCACAGCTTTGAGGTGAATCTGCCAAAAAAACTGCCAAAAAAATACTGAGTCACCTTAGGAATACTAAAGAGCTCTTAACTTCTATTCAAGTTCTATTAGAATATATATTTACAGAGACAAAACTCAAAGAGAATATTCAAAAGTGGGTCAGTTCATTCTGACTAGATCAGAAAAGAAATTAAAAAGAGGTTAACACAAGATTGTCATCCTGCACGTTGTGTCCTTGGGAAAAAGTCCTGGTTTCTAACTTTGGTCTCACTCAACTCAGTGTCTCTGAGAGTTGTTGCAAACCTTTTTCCATTTCCCCTGGTTCATGAGAAGCTTTTCTTTCTGTAGCCACAGAGGCTTGGATGTGGATCTCCTTCCCTATTCATTTCAAAAGTTTCTCCACTCTCAGATGAGCTGTAGACTCCCAGCTCCCTCCTGAAAATCTCCTCTACCTACCACATCCTTAATTCTCTCCAAAATGTTATTTTCTTTGAGCAGGATCAAATTATACTGAATGACAAGAGAAATCTCCCTCTCTCTCCTGCAAGTTTTACATAATCTTATCAGTCTGTTGGTTGAAAAACTATCACACAGACAGAAAACACAAACAGAACCGACTTTTATTGCCACAAAGGCCTACACAATGATCCCCTCTGAGGAACGGAGAGGAGTGGAACAAATTGCTGCAAGGAGCAATGTTAGCATCTTTATGAGTAGCTACTTAATATTCATACATATACTCTGTCCGTGACTGCACGCCTGGCAGGTAATGTTACTGTTGACTAGCAAAAGATTTAGCAGAATAGAGGTTTCTGTAGTAGTAGATTTTAGTGTAGATAACAATAATCTGTTAAATCTGTTTTTCATATTTCTGACTTATTTAGTGGGACATCAATGGAGACCCACTGCTAATGAAAGTAGATGGGAAAATAGGCTAATTTTTCCCTATCTGAGCTTCTTCATTATTTAAATTCTTGAAAGTGGCAAGAGAAGCATGGCGACCACTAAATACTTTTAATACTTTTCATGTAATCCATCACTGTTCCTCTTTTTAATTTCCTACAATAGTTTGCTTCTGAAAGGGCTGTGTTAGGTTCTCAGTAATAGATAAGGACCACTTGGCATCCCCTTTTTTCCTTTTTATTTTTTCTGTTTTGTTATTCAGATGTTGCATATGGGAACTAAAGAGAAAAGAGGGCACTGTTTTTTGACATTTCTTATTAAAGGAAAGAATGTGAAAAAAAAGACAGGTGAATATAAACAAACTGAATTTGTAGTGGAAAATCAATTATCCACTCATTCCTTAGTGAAGAGGTAATGATGCTCCTTTAAAAGCACCATTTTAACACTAAACACATTTTAAAAAATTAAATATTTGACTTTTTTGTTGTTATCAAGATCTGCTTTTATAGATACAATGGAAGGAATATTAGTTTTACCATATTCATTGTTGCTGACATTTTTCACATATATTTATCACAGAGAAATATACAAATTTTATAATTTAGAACTCCTTTGTTACCTATATGGAAAGTTACCTATAGATATGTACTGTGACACTGTGTCTTGTAAGAGGCAACTGTGTACTTATGAAAAATGCAAATTAGCCATTAATAATTTTTTCATGTTACCTAACTTTAAAGTCAGGCTGTAGGTGTTCTTTAAGGAAGAAAAATAAAGAAATCTGTAATCTACAACTGAGTATAGGAAATATTCTGTACTGGTTTTATATCAAGATTGTGCAACTTGAAATCACAGTAACAAATACCTATATAAAAAGTCCTAGTGACTTCACTGTGAAGAGTCATGTGAGTAAATGACCATGAACATGAAAGAGGGTTACATAAGGTACACTTCTGTGATTATATTGTTCAACTTGAAAAAGAGCAATCAGCTTTCATGAACAACTAGTTCCTTGACAGAAGTACAAAAGCCATATTCAGCTCCATCAGTATCCAGAAGGGATAGTGTCTTAGTCTATATGTCATAAAACTTGTAGGAAGTTTCTAATAGTTTTAACAAGGCAATAAGCCTCCTATACATAAGGCATATAGTGAGACTAAAGCTGACATAATATCTGTAGACACATAGACATAAGTCTTACATTTTAGTGCCTAACAGTAGATGCAATATGGTTAACAGCATGACACAAAGCAGAGAGAAACTAGTCATACAAGTGTCTGCAGCATGTGATCAGTTTCATATTTCAATGTCTTGATTATACTGTAATTCAAAATTATAAAGGTGAAAAATAAATCTAGATTTGCGTACAAGGTAAATTGGTTTAAAGAAAGGGCAATACATTGGTAGTCTTACAGGTGAGAGAGATGCCTACATAAACTTATTGAAAAATAAATTGGAGTAAATCATACAGTTTAGTAATGAGAAAAATATTTCTTCTGCCCATTAAATCTTAAATGCAAAAAAATTGTTTTGTATAAAACCTATTATAGAAAAGAACTAAAAGAAAATAAACTTTCTTCAGTTTGGGAGGTCTTTTATCAAAGTCACTAATTGTAAAGGTCACTAATAAAGTGACTGCAATACACTTTACTTGACAGATTGAATCGGGATTGTTGTCAGATACAATGCAAGGAAACGGTGCACTTTTGTTTCTTCTTTCTCTTCTGACAGAGATTCAAGAAGGTTTATTCTATCTAGCACTCTTCTATATTTGCACTCAGTCTATCAGTCATGATGTCTGTGACTATGTTGTGTAATATTTTTCATTTCTCCCTTGATCTAGTCTTTTGATGTGTACGTGTTTGTCTCTATAACATCACCTGGAGACAGAGAGAAAGAATCTATAGTTATTCTTTTGAATTTACTGTAAAAAAACCCCACAACATTCTGAATTAGTAGTAAGGTCTAGAAGAGCGAAATCGTAATTACATAGTATTTCAGATCTAGCAAGACAATTTACAGTTCATAGAGTATTTCTGTACTGTTCAGTAAAATTCTGGCGAGTTTTGAGCATCCTTGAAAATTTATTATTAAGATACGAAAATCTTTTTCTCCAGGTTCACTAGTAAATCAGTCTGAAAAAGTTAACTTCAGTATTTGCTAGGTAATAAAACAGTTTAAAATCTTGTCTGAAAAATAATATTTTCAAAGATTAATTCATTTTCATAATTTCATTCCAATTCATAAGATAGTATTCTTTCATAGCACTGAAGATATGTAGCATTTTTTTTAATGCTAAGTGCTTTTTACTTCCTTGCAGTAAAGAATGAGGCACATTGAGTTACTCATCACAGTATTGTTGCCCTTTTCTTCATCTTAAGTAGCAAATACTCCATTGTCGCGGTCGGGACTGACAAAGAGACAAGACAACAAGTGTTGGCGTAGCACAAAAAGCCTTTATTGTTTTTCTTCCTCATCTGTTTACACTCTCTTTCCCCAGATGTGTCTTCTTCTCATTGGTTCAAAGTTATTATGTTTCTTTTTTATTGAATAATATTTTCACAGTTCATCACAACTCAGCACTTCCGCCAAAGGAACACATACGCCTCACTCCGCTGTCAGCACTTATGACAAACTTGTTTACCTTGCGGCTCTTCTTGTTCCTGTTTATTCTCTCAAGGGTAGACTGGAATCTTCTCAAGGTCAAAATCACTCTGTCCAAGGGCCTCAGTCCAGCTGAGGTCCCCCAAACTCCATCCCCACCCTCAATAAATAAAAATGACATGACTATAAGTGTGATTCTATGCAAGTTGTCTCCATTTAGGGCTCAGGGCAAACCCAAATGAAAACAAGGAGCAGGATTTTCTCTCTATTGTCCCCTACCCTCCCAGGGGAGGATTAAAAAAAAAAGGGAATAGAGAAAAGATGCTTCACACAAGGTTGGAAGTTAAGACTATAACAAGTTTAATGAAAACAACAGGGGAAAGGAAAAGGGAATTAATAAGGGACAAAGGATATTTAACTATATACAAAACCCGATCCCAGTAGTCCCTGTGACGAAAAGAGACTCTACTACAGAGTTTAAATTTAACAATTTATTTGAACAACATGTGCAGATCCAGTACATCACTATTGCAGGTTCTATGGATACAATGGAGAATGCACTATTGGAGTTTTAAAAGCAAGACTACACTATTTACAACCACGAGAGATTCACATAATGCACTTTTGCAACTACAACAGTCACAAAATGCACTGTAACAGCCCACAGGCAATTCACAACGGGCCACAGAACACTCACAAAACTCACTGTTACTGCTCATAAGCAATTCACAACAACTCCCAGACTACTCACAAAATTCACTATTACAATTCCCAGGTGATTCATGGAACACACTATCACAACTCACAACCAACTCAGAATACCACACGTGTGTTAGTCAATCACCTGTGACTACAAACTTAAAGCCTGTCAAATATTCACTTACCTCTCCAGGTAAGGGCTCCCATGTAAGTTACCTTGGCCAGAATTCCAACCAAGAAGGGGGAAGGTTCTCACCACTCCATGGCTAGAAAAGTAATTCCCCATTTCTAACATAAATCTTAGAGTTTTTATCCCTTGCTGTACGGGACAGCAGGAAGGGGCATGTCTGAGTAGATTAGACCGCCTGGGGTGTTTCTTCCAAAGTGCTTACCCTTATCTTTGTTTATTCATGGATGTTGTTCCCTTCTGTATGCTCTATCTCTTGCATATCTTTGTATTATTTGGGTCTGTTGGAGCCAGATAGAAGTCCTTCAGCTTATTTTTGTTTTACTTCTAGGCAACTGAATAGTGGTTTGATTGGGACTCAGGGCACACTATTTGTTGGGGGATTTCAAGGGTCAGCTCAGGTTTCCATTCTTTGTGAGGCACTGCCCTGTTTTAGTCTTGGGCTTATCAGATGACCCAAGGCTGAGCTATCTATGCAGCTCCCCATGTGTCCTCTCTGCAGACACAGGGCCTCAAGGCAATCCAAGGCTGAGTCACTCTTGCAGCCCCCCCGCCCCCGTGAGTCACCTGGTGCTCTGGACATTACGGAAACCTGTTTAAACTACGAGCTAGACAGTGTCTGAGCAGCGCCTCGTGACCGCTGTGACTCGTCACCAGGGATCGCAGTGGTGCCAGGAAGCGGATGGTGGTGGCTGCTCCCGAGCACGTGGAGGTAGGCCCTGTCGTCCAGAGATGTGACAGAACACATCCCAGGAAGCCAGGAAAAGCCTGCAAAAACCTCGGGCCTCTTCGATTTTTTATAGACAGTAGCCGGAAAGGGGAGGGAACAGTACTGATCTCTAACCCCCCAGGGTCCTACAGACACCACCTGTCCTTCGCTTTCAGGCTGTTAACCTTTAAACCATAACACAAGTTATTCTGGAGTTGCACTGCATTCTTATATGTAAATATAATAAATTATGATTTGCAATTGCGTTTTTATGTGCTTTTATTTTATCACTACGATATCTTCAATGAAAGAAATGGCAATTTAGCCAACTGTTTTCTGAAAGTCCTAAAAAACAATAAGTCATTTTCAGAAGTTTATTTAAAATAATTTAACTGATTTAATTAAACCCAATGTAAAATCACTAATTAGGTACTTGTGAATGAAAAACTGGGCATGCTGGGATAATGAAAAGAGTGGTAAAGAGTGATTGAATTATCTTTAATCTCATGTTTCAAGGGAATTATCATGAATAAATCTTTATAATTTAAAAAAAATACATTAAAGTAGCTGTAACTCTCAATATAAATATCCATCTGGGCAATTATTTTGCCCCAGAAGCCTCAAAAAACCCAGTTAAAACTGAAAATAATAATTGGCTAGTAATAATATAGAAGTTATACCATGGAGCATTCATGGAAAAAGCTTTGTTCTATAAAAACATTTGAAACATTGCAAGCTTCTTGTATTACCTTAATCAATACATACTGGGAAATCCTGAGAATACAGACAAAATTACTGACTGTCTTATGCACACCCAGCACTGGTAAGCATGTATTCTTCAGCAATAAATGAAAAATTGTGTATCTTAACTTGTAGGGAGTCAAGAAATTATGGAGAAGGTTTCAGGTCAGCACTACTCACATCAGCATCATTATCATCTCTGTTCACCCCAGCATCATAACTTAATCATTCTTTCACCTTCACTAGAGGATAATATTTCAAAATTATTTTCCTGCCTTTTCTGAAGCTTAAATACTTTGCAGAGAGGACAGATGCCCTGGTTTTTGTAGTGGTTGTGTTCAAAGTGAATGGAATTCAGAGTGAATCTATTTATTGGCAGGTATTTCAACGAACTCTGTGTATGTACTCAAGATCGAGAAGTATTTTGTTGATGAAGAAACATTTTTGAACATTAACTGAGTGTAAATTTATATATTCAAGAGAGTGTGACATCTATTGAGCTAGATCCCCGTAAGAATAATGCATTTCCACTAAACATTCATTGAGGCAATGCTGATTTAATATGATCTTAAGCTTTTTACTTTCTTTGATCCTTTGTTCAAGATAATTATACAGAAAAATCACTTCATGACAATGTATTTTTTCTGAATCTTTCAGTGCAAAACTGAAATTATGGTAACAGGCAATTTGAGGAAAACATTCTTAGCAATCTTCATTTGTGTATATTTTCTTTAAATGTTAATTTATGTTTTCGATGACAAAAACTCTAACTGACCTCTCTGATAAGAAATGCATTGCTGACACAGAGGTGCCATTTAATGTATACGTGAACAATAATGTATTTTCTAAAGATTAGCCTTAATAGCTGAAGGACAATACAACAAGATTAATGTGCTATCCAGATGTTTGGTTTTTTTTCCCCATGAGTTTTTTCTTCTGTAATATGCAAAGTGTAGATATAACAGTAGTAGAGTGGTATGATGTTTTTTAAATTTCATTCACTGCCTTTTTGTGCTGTGGAAAACCAAAGCCAAACAAACTAAACCTACACCAAAAAAAAAAAAACAACCAACAAATAATTCTGGAGATACAGAGGTAAATAGTTTTTAGTCAATTTATATTGATAAAATTGTATTCGAGTAAAAAAAAAAACAACAAACAAAACAAAACAACAAAAAAACCAAAACAAATAAAAGGAGAAAAAATAATGAGAAATGAAAATAAGGTGCCCTGGTTTCGACAGGGTAGAATCATAGAATCCATTCTCTATTCAGGAAAACTGCATTTTTTAAAAGATTGCAGATTCAGTGGGAACAGATTTTATAAGATTGTTTGTTTTAGTCTGTGGCCGATATGCAGGTTGCCACAGCGATCAAGGTCTTTAACAGTTTTGAATTAGCCAGGTGCAGAAGCTAAAAGGAGCAAAAGCCAGGCCAGCTGACTCAAGCTGACCAGAAGAAGTACTCCATACCATAAACATCATAGTCACTATACATTGGAAAGTTTGCTGAGGACGGCCCTCTTTCCTTAATGGCCATCACCCCTGGAGAGTCTTGCCTGTCATTCTGCTCCTGATGTCTACTCCCCTTTTTGTTGTGACTTTCACAACTTCACTGGAGCTGTGGTGCTTGGAGTATTTGGTATCTAGCATTCCCTGCTGGGACTACACAGCTTGCTCATCTCTATGGGCTGAGTATAACTTTGTGTATTTTATATCAATGTTGATATTACTATTAGTTTTTTATTATTTCATTAAATCTGTTTCCATTTCAACCCATGTGTCTCCTTTCTTTTCACAATTTCCCTTCCTTGAGTGGAGAGGGCTCATCAGATGATAGAACAACTGACGAAACAAAGACATAAAGTGAAATATCTTGTAGTCTGTAGAAAAAGTAGAAAGATGTTGCTTCAGTTTCTGCACTTCTCTCAAGCCAAGATGAAGGTAAACGTTAAGTACTGTAGCAAAATTACTGCAGAAACCAAATAGAAAACACTTTTAATATTTAAAGACTTAATTTTTTGTCAATTTTAAGTTCTACAGTGTAAAATAAGTTTAATCTCAAGGTTTCAGACAATGTTGAATTAACTAGGAAGTGAGCAACAAATCAATTAGGAAAATGGCTTAGAAACTAATTTTTTAATCATATGCTGAGGTGATTTCTTGAAGGAAGAAGAAGAGTCTTTGTTAGAAATTTTAAAAGTTAAATTTAAAAATTGTGAGGTTTCACCTTGTTTCATGAAAAAGCAGCTTTTCTCTAATTGCCAAATAAGCATGACTATTGTTACTTTTAAAAGTAAGAAAGAAAGAGAACACATTGTTTAGCTTAAAGAGTGAAATTCATCTTGTGCGGAGATGCAATAGAGACGATGTGAAAAGCTTTAAGTTTCACATAAGTGCAGGTTCTTAAAAACTTCTGTAAAGCTTGCTTCAGCAGGTGAAATTAATCTCTGAAAAAAATTTTGCTTATGTGACCAGATCTGTACCCAAAATAGTCATACTGATATAGGTATTTAATTTGTTGAAACATATAAATGCATAAGTGAACAAAAGATGAAGGAAGGTAAATTGAAGTTCCTCACCAGATTTGTTTGTTGGATTTTGCTGCATATAGACTATGAACATATTCAAATGTCACAATGGTTTTGTTGTTCTTCATTTCAGCTTATGCTTTACGTAGCCTGACTTTCTCCCTTGCAATAAAAAGAAAATGCAATACACAATGACCTTGTACTTTTCATGCCCCCCCAAAAAAAAAATGTAAAGTCCATAGTTTAAGATGTATCCATGCTTTAGATAGGGGTGCTATATGGCACGGCAAGAAATAGCCACAGGATAGATCAAGCATCATATACACTATGACTCTTCCTTTATACTGACAAGTTACTTACTGCAAGGTTGTATACATGTCACAAGGGTTATTTAATGAAATACTTATGGAAGCAGATGTTACCCAATGAACTGTAGAGCAAACTGAATGAACGAGGATTGGATTGTTTGAATATCTGTTTAATTCAGAGTAAAAACATGAATTGTGATAGTAGTAGAAGGATGTTTTGCAGAGAAGTAGACAAACAAGGAAGCTATTTTTACTTCATTATTTGTTGATTTTATGAATGAGCTAAATAACCAACTGAATTTGTTCTCAGAATATCGGGAGGCTCTTGATCTTCTTAACTTGTAGACAAATATTCAAACCTACTTTCCATGCAATCTCTTACTGTACACAGAACCCATCTTCAGCTCCTATTTCATTATTACAACACTAGTATTATCCCACTCAGACCCCTTAAACCCCTACCTTCTAAGAATTCTTTGCAAAATAATGTCAAGTTTGCAAGGAGAAGCATTTAGAAGAGAGGAAATACCAGATCAGTTGCATTGTTATAGAGATCATGTTTACACAGTCTCTCACCCAAAATGTTTTGCAGAACATAAATAGATAGTCCTTACTGAACTGGTGAATTTATTATACTTTTTTAACCTTGTCACTTAAAATAGGATCATAAAATCATAGAATTATAGATGGTATTGGGTTGGAAGGGACCATTAAAGATAATCTAGTCCAACCCCTTTGCCGTAAGCAGGGACAAGGTTACTAGATCAGGTTGCTCAGAGCCCCATCAAGCCTGACCTTGAATATCTCCTTGAATATGGGGCCTCCACCACCTCTCTGGGCAACCTGTTCCACTGATCTGTCACCCTTATATTGAAGAACTTCCTCCTAATTTCTAATCTAAATCCACCGTGCTCTAGTTTAAAACCATTACCCCTCATCCTATTGCTACATGCCGTAGAGAACAGCTCTTCCCCAGAGTTCCTATAGGCACCTTTCAGGTATTGGAAGGTCACTATAAGGTCCCCCAGGAGCCTTCTCTTCTCCAGGCTGAACAACCCCAACTCTACCTCTTCGCAGGAGAGTTGCTCCAACCCTTTGATCATCTTTGTGGTCCTCCTCTGCACATGCTCCAGCACTTCAGTGTCCCTTTTGTGTTGGGGACTCCAAAGTTGGACGCAGTCCTCCAGGTGGGGTCTCACCAGAGCAGAGTAGAGGGGCAGAATCACCTCCTTCAATCTGCTGGCCACACTTCTTTTGATGCACCCCAGGATGCATTTGGCCTTCTGGGCTGCAGATGCACATTGATGGCTTTTGTTCAGCTTCGCATCTACTAGTACTCCCAAGCCTTTTCTCAAGGCTGCTTTCCAGCACATCATCTCCTAGCCTGTATTGGTAACAATAACGGTCCCTGCCCGGGTCCAGGACCCTGCACTTGGCCTTCTTGATCCTCATAAGGTCCACCTAGGCCCACTTCTCCAGCTTGTCCAGGTACCTTTGGATGGCAACCCTTCCCTCTGGCACATTAACTTCACCACTCAGCTTGGTATCGTCAGGGAACTTGCTGAGAGTGCACTCAATCCTGCTGTCAATATCATTAATGAAGTTATTAAACAGCACTGGTCCCAGTACAGACCCTTGAGGGATACCACTTGTCACCGTTTTCCATCTGGACATCAAGCTTGTTGGCCACTACTCTCTGGATGCGACCATCCAGTCAATTTCTTAGCCACTGAACAGTCCACCCATCAAATCCATACCTCTTGAACTTAGAGAGAAGGATGTTGTGGGGCACCATGTCAAAGGCCTTGCAGAAATCCAGATAGATGACATCCTTTGCTCTTCCCTCGTCTACTGATGTAGTCACTCCATCATAGAAGGCCACTAGGTTGGTCAGGCAGGACTTGCCCTTAGTAAAGCCATGCTGGCTGTCTCGAATCACCTCCCTGTCCTCCATGTGCCTCACTATAGCTTGTAGAAGGATCAGTTCCATGATCTTTCCAGGTATAGAGGTGAGGCTGACAGGTCGGTAGTTCCCAGGGTCCTCCTTTCTCCCCTTTTTAAAAATGGGTGTGATGTTTCCCTTCTTCCAATCACTAGAGACTTCACATGACTGCCATGGCTTTTCATATATCATGGTGAGTGGCTTGGTAGCTGCATCAGCCAATTACTTCAGGACTCTGGGATGCATCTCATCAGGTCCCATGGACTTGTGTATGTTCAGGTTCCTCATATGGTCCCGAACCCTATCTACACTTACAGTGGGAGGGACTTTTTCTGTCTGGTCCCTGTCTTGTGGGCCGTCAACTTGAGAGCTGTGAGAGGAGAGGTTTCCAGTGAAGACTGAGGCAAAAAGTTTGTTGAGAACCTCAGCTTTCTCCTTGTCTGTTATTACCAGTTCACCACTGTTGCTCTTTAGGGAGGTGACACTTTCTTTAACCTTTCTTTTCTGGTTGACATACCTGTAGAAACCCTTCTTATTTTGATTGGCATCTCTTGCCAAGTTCAGCTCCAGCTGTGCCTTGGCCTTCCTGACCTCCTCCATATACACCTGGGCAACGTACTCTTCCCAGGATACCTGTCCCTTCTATTGCCTATGCAGTTCCATCTAGCCTTTTAGTTTGGTCAGCAGGTCTCGACTCATCTATGCTGGTCTCCTGCCTTCCCTGCCTGATTTCCTACGCTTGGGGATAGAGAGCTTTTTTGCTCTGTGGAAAGCCTCCTTAAAGATCCTCCAGCTTTGTTCCACTGTTTTGTCCTTGAGGGTTGTGTCCCAGGGCTAACTTCTTGAAGAACTGGAAGTTTGCTTTCCTGAAATTCAGGGTCCTGACTATGCTTCTCGTATGACTCATACGCCTTAGGACAGTGAACTGCACTAGTGCATGATTGCTACAGCCCAGGCTGCCTCCAGTCATGACATCCCTGATTAGCTTACTTGCATTGGTGACCATCAGGTACAAAATCACTTCCCCTCAACTACGGCTGTCTATTTCCTGCCTTGGAAATTTGTCATCAAGGCACTCCAGAAGCCTATTTGTTTGCCTACAGCTTGCCATGCTACTTTTCCAGCAAATGTCAGGGTGACTGAAATTCCCCATCAAGATGAGAGCCTGTGGCCTCCATGCCTCCTGAAGCCGGAGAAAGCAAGCTTCATTGATAGGCTTCTCTTGATCAAGTGGCCTGTAGTAGACACCAACCATAAGGCTCTCTTTGTTGGCATGATCCCTAATTCCTACCCATAAGTTTTCAACCTGCTCTTGGCTATTTTTTAGGGACAACTCTTCACACTCTATCCATTTCTTAACATAGAGTGCAACCCCTCCGCCCCTCCTTCCTCTCCTGTCCCTTCTGAACAGCTTGGAGCCATCAATAGCCACACTCCAGTCATGGGATTCATCCCACCAAGTTTCAGTAATGGCCACTATGTTGTAGCTTTCCTGTAGCACAGTAGTTTCCAACTGTTTGTTGCCCATGCTGCATGCATTGGTGTAGAGTAATTTCAGCTGTGTTGCCGGCCCTGTTGCCTTTTTTAGATGGACAGCCCTTCATTCGCCCAAGGTATTTTGTGGAAAGCTACCCTGTTGGCTCCTATCACCTCAGGAGCCTCTGACTTGTCTCTATAAAACCTTGCCTGTGCTGTAGCCCCCACTGCATGCCTCAGAGCAACAGGCTGAAGGCCCTTACTGTCACCCCATCCCTCCAACCTTGGTGTGTCATCCTGCCGCTTGTCACAGCCAAGTTTGATATCGTTATCCCTGTTCCCCTTCATATCTAGTTTAAGGCCCTGTCAATCAGCTCTGCAATCTCTTGGGCGAAGATCCTCTTCCCCCTTTGAGAAAGGTGCCTCCCATCAGGGGCCAGCATACCTGGTGTCATGTATGCCATCCCATTATCAAAAAACCCAAAACTGTGGCAGTAACACCAGCCACAGAGCCATGTGTTTGTGGATTGTATCCTTCTATTCCTTCCTGTGTCACTGCTTGCAACTGGAAGGAGAGAATTGGAAACAACCTGCTCCCCAGATTCCCTCACTAACTGTCCCAAGGTCTTGAAGTTTTTCTCTATCGTTTGCAGACTGTCAGTTGCAGTTTCCTCACCATCCACCTGGAAAATCAGTAGTGGGCAGTAATCAGTGGACTTTACCAGGCTGGGAAGTTTCCTAGTGACATCCTTAACCCAGGCTCCAGGGAGACAGCAGACGTCTCTGCTGGGAGGGTCTATTCAGCATATATGGGACCCTCCATTCCCCTCAGAACACAGTCAACCTACAATGATAACCCTTATTTTCTTTTTTGTGGAAGAGGTTGTGTTGTGGGTGGTAGGCCTTTCTGACTGTAGGGGCCCCCTCTGACGTAGATTGCCCATCATTCACACCCTCATTTGTTGGGCCTTCCTCAACCAAAGCCTCATACCTGTTGCTTAGAGGCACCTGGGGGATCGAGATGGACAAGGAGGTAATCTGCCTGCTGCCTCGACCTTGAACCACCCTCCATTCACTCTCTCCGTTTGAATTTTCACCTTCAGCCTGACAGGAGCAGGACATAAGGGCCCCTTGATCCTGTGTACTTGCTATTAGATGCTCCCATATTTGATTCAAGGAGGACAGAGCCTGTTCTGCTTCCCTGATGCTCCTTGACCTTTCAATTTCCTCTCATAGCTGGCTGCCTGTATATTTTTCCTGGATTTAGTAAGTCTGCACTGAATAGTGATCTGTTATTTCCAAACAAGTTTTTTTATGAGATCATTTTTTTTGTTTCTTCTCAGGGCTTTATTAATTTACACTGATATATTTATAAGATGAAAAGTCGTACTGATTTTCTTGAACAAATGTGAAGCACAGATTAAAGTAAGAAAGTATCAGTTTATTAAAATGTTCAGAATACAATATTGTTGTGCTAGTGATGTGCTCAGAAAACCTGAAAATCAGACTCCATCATGTATCAACCCAGGAACCAGGAAAGAAGAAATAAAGCAGATGCTTATGATTCCCTATTTTATGTTGTGAAGCATCACCATGTTTAAAGGCTCTCAATTTTACCAATTATGCTGTACAGTCAGCTAGAATTCAAACTCTGATGGGATCTGTCTTCCCTTTTCATTGTTCTCTGATCAATGACTTCACATTCCTTGTCACCTTCTGTTCCTTTTCTCCTGCTCTGGTTCCTCATCTTCCTTTTCTTATTTAAATTAATATTTTTCTGCCTAACAGTACAATCTCTCTTCCACGGTGTCTAGCTTTTTCCTTATCGCTCTGCATTTAAGTGAAGAATTTGATTTTTCTGGATATATGGGAGAAGTTGATTACAGAAAAAGAAAGGTGGAAAGGATTCATATTTGGCAGTGCTCTGAAGAATGACAGGTAACTTCTGTTATTTCTATCAATTTAAGTCCAATGTCTACTTTCCAAAATACTTTTCTGCCTCAAAGGAGGCTGGATTTTTTAGCAGTTGTGTATCTTGCTCCTTAGGACTACGATGTATTTCAAGAAACATGTTGAAGTGTGGACCAGCAGAAATGCTATTAAATTTAATGTATTGCTAAATGGGAGCAGGGGAGAGAGTGCAGTGCATGAATGCCCTTAAGTTTGTTCTATGTAGACAAGCAAGCAGCAAAAATATTTAAAGAATTGCTTTATTCTATTAGGATTTTGTATTGGCTGGAAATGTCATGTTAGGAATTCTTTACTTTTGTCAAAGGAATTAGCACATAAATTTGCATGGATTTCACAAGACTTGATTTGTAATAAAAGTAGAAAATGGATAGTTCTTATCTTAATTGAATGTTCAGTATAAATGAATACATAGAACTCCTATATTAAGAAATTACACCTGGTTAAAGAAAATTCATACCACTATTTTTTTTTAAAACCTCATTTTACAAGAAACATATCACCAATATCAGATAAATAATGTAAAAAATGTTATGAAACTATTTTTAAGAAGGAATTAAGGACCAGATTCAGTCTGTCTTTTTTCACAGTATGTAATTTATAATTCCTCAAATAAGTCTTCTGATTTTTGTGGAACTAGATGTCACGTAAGTACTACATTTAAAAAGAACTGAACGAATCTTCCTGTAGCTAATTTATTTCATTCTTACACAGGCCTTGCAAAATATTAAGAAAAATTGGCACCCAGTCTAGTTGATGATGAAAAAATAGATCATTTAATTCATTCTGAATTTATGAAATGCTATGCTCTATAAATGATGATGTATCATTAGGTTAGTGTCTGTTCCAGGATTCATGGTATTTTGAAGAGGAATGATTAAGGATGTTATTACTAAATCTACAAAGAACAGGACACACAGCATTTAAACATTACCCTATCATCTGTGCAACAAATGTTCAGCATCATTATGTTTCCACAATAGCAATTTGCTATTGCTCTGTGGGGTAAGCAATCAATACAGGCAGGCGATGCTTTTTACATCAATAGAGAGTACAGCTTAGTCTGTTCCAGCCTTTCCAAAATCAATAAGCATGTCTCTTTATATGGCAGACAATTAGTCTCAGTTGCAGATGGGAGTGACAAGGTATGGGCTATAATTAACACAGGGAAGCCTTACAAAATGTTCATAGCTCTGTTTGTAAAATGTCATTCAACTTTTTACTGAGCAATAAACATAAATATTTATATCACTTCTTAAAGCTCAAAGAGCTGCCTAGTATCTTAATTCTTTCATAGCAAAATAATATATTCTAAAATTGACATTGTCAGAGCTTTTAACAGACTACACAGTGTGTTTAATACCTATGTGGATCTGTGTATACAGAATAACTTTATTTTTAAAACACAGAATAAATAGATCCAAAATCATACTCTGACCTCAGTAAGACAAAGTGCATATGAACGGTTCTAAAGAGAGTGATTGCCACCAGAAACAAATAATTTCCTCCTTCACATTGGCAAGTTATACTTGAGTGCTAGAGCTCACCTATTCCTTTCCCCATTTGAGCTGTCCTCTGATCAGTTCTAATTAATGAAAAAGGAAAGTGAGTAGATCCATGAAGATCTTGTCAAAGCTATTACCCATGAGTCATTACCCCCGTAACGTTATAAAACAAATGCCAACATTTTCCAGCATTTGCATTTTTTCATTTTAAATACTACATTTGCTTAAATTTAATTTAATTAAAAACATGAAGCATGTTATAAGCAAGAACCTCAGAGGAGCTGTTTTAAAAATCACTATTTTTAAAAAGAAAAGAGAAAGGACAGAAGTACAAATACTTGATTGCGTATGCCTGTATACAGGTCTATTGCTTCTGATTTTCTAAAATAGTTTTGTCTTCCAAACTCCTGTTAACTATTGCACCTTGTTAATGAGTAGATAAGCAATAACGTGCAGCTTTCAACTAGCATTATTTGAACATTTTGTGATGATTTTTCTAAACATATCTTTGAATTTCTTTTTTAAACTAGTTTTTATCTTATCTTTCTAACATTTTTGTCAACAATATAGAAGTTATCAGTAATATTCTTTATCATTTTCTCTTAGTCTTTTATCTTCTTGCTTCTTACATTTTCCTGTTTCCAATACACTCTCTGCTCTTTTTTCTGATTTTTTTTAAATGCTATTCAGTAATAAATTAACTGCTTGGGATGACATTCACTGAACATTAGTTCTCTTTCGAGTTTTTAACCACAGTAATATTTAATCTATGAGTCCTTGTGTGTCGTGAACTCATGTTTGCCTTGACAATATCTCAGTTTTCATATTGATCCACCAGTGCTGTATTCAGAGATAAAAGGATGAAGTCCTCACAAGCTCAGTTCCTTACAGCTACAGAAAGAGCAAAGGTTCTCTCCAAACCTTGAACTGATCATACTTCATTAAACCAGCTTTAATTCCTTCCAGTTTCCCTGTTAAAAAATTGAACAACCAGTGGCTTCAGTCCTCTACAATAAATAAAATACAGAGGAAGCCCACATCTTTAATGGTACAAAACTAGTTGATGCATAAATGACATCTTAAGTCTCTTCCAGAAGCAATTTAAGCTCTTTACTGACTTTTATTCCATGGTTGTGAAACATCAGGAGTTACATAAGATTGAAAACAGGTATAATCTTTTGAGCTCTAACAATAACCTAGCTATTCACCTCTTCTAACCAATATTTCAAAGATCTGTGTAATTGATCAAGAACAGCTTTGCTTTGCATTGTGTTTCTTTATTTTTCTCCTTCCTGTGAAGGCAGATTGGACAGTACTGCTTTCATGTGCCATTTCTTATACAGTTGTTCTATCACCTGATACCTCCTTTCCACCTGAGGAGGGGGGTCAGGAAAAGGAAAGGAGATTAGAGGGTTGAAATAGAAATACATTTAGTAATAATGTAGTAACAGTAGTAGTAGTAGTAGTAGTAGTAGTAGTAGTAGTAATAATAATAATAATAATAATAATAGATATTATAAAATATACAGAGTTTTACTCAGCCAATATTGTGAGGGAGTAGGCCTCAGGGTGAGGGCGGTAAACAAGTCCCTCCCAGATGTCAGCCACACAAGAGGGAACAGGAAGGAGAGGAAGAGAAAGGCCAACCCCAGTAAACTGCCCAATTTATAGAGAATGTGATACTTATGGTATGAATAGTATTAACTGGTCAGTCGGGGATCACCTTGGGGTCGACTCCCCTAGGTTTCCACTCCCCCCAGCCTCTGCACCTGTTTATATCAAGACCACTGAAGACCCTGAGCACTATGACAACCTGCATACCAGTATCAGCTGAAACCTACAACAAAGTTTTTATCAGCTTTGTTCCCATGAAATAGAGTGGTGTAGACCTCACAAAATTGTAGCTTTCCTCAACAGAAAACTGACTTTAAAATTCTGTCCCAATAAACCAGGACATACCTTTACTTCTGTCACACTGTTGGACAGGTGGAGTCTTCTGACCAGAGTTCACACCCATTCAGTCAAGATTGGGCATTTATCCCCCTTACGTTTCTTATTCAATGTATGAGGAATCACTTCAACAGGAGAAGGAATCCCTTAGTTCTTAGAGCCATAGATGTAGTTATCCTGTACCATAATGAAAAGGGAATTTACAGTATTTATTCCAAAGAAAAAGGGAAGATGATAACAGATTTGGGAATTAATTAGCATACCTCAAATCCTTTTGATGATGTGTGTCCATGTCTCCATAAAGCATAATTTTATTACTTTCATACTCTGAAAGGAAGTTGACAATAAAAGCATTAGATGATGAAAACTTCAGATGCATCTGTAGAGATGGATTCATGCCATTAATATGATAAGCTCTTCAGGCCAAGTTAAATTATTGTATATTTTTAATATATGTAACAACATATGATTTTAAAATGAAGTAATTTCAATTTTTTCTAATTATTTGGGTTTGTTTCTTCTGGTTTACTCTTTCTCTGTCCCAAATAATAACTTATTTAAAGTAATGTCTTTTTTTTTTCATGTATATGTAATAACCATGATCCAATTCAATAGCTAAAGAACATGAAGTGTAGCTCCAGGGCAGGAGACCCCTTCAGTTCCTGATCCTGAACTTGTGAAGAGTTTTCGTCTTTTTTTCTAGACATAAGCAGATCCAAGAGGTTATGTCAGTAAGGATTAATAAGGCATAAGGGATTCAAGACATGTCTTAAAATACTTTTAGACATGGAGTAGTCCAGAACTCCTGTGTGAGCTTCTTGCCACTCCAATAAAAATGTCTGCTTTGTGAATTCTCTGCTTCCTAGCTAAAATAATTACAGACTCTATTTTGTGCTGCCAAAGCAGCTCAGAGCTGTCTCAACCTGCAACACAATAAGCTCCAATCCTTTTTCCTATTTCATTATTTGCTACTATAAGTGTCTTAACCTGCAACAGAATCAGCCCATATTCTTTTTCGATATTTCATTATTTGCTACTTTATCATTTAAAAAATTACCAGCTGTGCGTGTCACTTGAAAATGTAATGAACATGATTCAATTAAGTTTGCACTACTGGGTGAAACAAAGCTAAACTGAAAGGTGGGTGTCAACTGCTATCTCCAGATTTCAGACTGTGACTACTTGATGCATATGACCTAATTCTTTTACTGAGGACACCAATTTAAAGTGAGTGACCAAGCATCCCACTGCGATCAGAACAGTTGCAAAGAGTAATCAAATGTGCAGCTACTCAAGTGATTTTTGATATCCAAAAAGCAAGCTAAGGCAGCTTCCATGCACTTTTAAACAACGTCAGTATTGATCTGCAGAAAGACAGTCTGCAAATGTTTTGAACGTTTCTCTATGGAGTATTTTTAAACTGTGCTTTGATTAAAATAAAACTATGCATTTGTAACAATAGCTGCTTAAATCTGTAAATATATCTCATGTTAATACAGATATCTGTATAATTTCACTTTTAGGAAAAATAATCTGAAATTTTAATCTGGAATTTTTGTAAGAGGTGTATTTTAATTTTTACTTTTTAAAACAACCTCAGGAAGATGGAGGATTTTTCCTGTTTTGATTTGTTTAATGTGGTGTAATTTCATATTACAACATGAGTGACCAAATAGTGTGGTCTCTCTTTCTGAATCAATAAAAGAGGCTGACTTGAACAAATGGTCTCTCAAATAATTCTAATAGATACACAAAATTGACAGGATATTGAAATGTCAAACTATTTTGTGTTGTTTCCAAAATAAATTCGGATGAGTTCAGACCTGAAGAGAATAACATTTTTGGAAGTGTGAAAAATAGCTGAAAAAGAAAATTGTTCCCCATGACTCATTGTTTAATGTTCTCAGTGTTTTTCTTTGTCATTGTTCTCTGGTACTGACAAAGTTAAGACTAGTTCCTATTTTTTGTCATATGTGCTTTCAGTTTCCCATGTGTGTCAATAAGGCGCTTTAAAAGGTATCCAGGAATGACTGCCTTTCAGCCATAAGGTGTTCTTCTCTCTCTCAGCCTCATTATAAGCTTTTTCAAGCCAGTAAGTGCCTAATTTTGGACCTCTGTCTCCAACAGTTTCCTGAGCTGCTGGCTGTTTTGTGATTCTCTTGCCCCTTTCTTATTACTGTTCTGCCAATTTCTGTACTAAACTTACCCTGTCATGCAGTTGGAACAATTCATATATTTTCCATGATATTTCTTTTAACTTATTTTAAAAAGTAGAAAAAACAAAGTAATACGTTTTGACATATTTTACTTTCCATCCCTCCATCCTGGTGAGACCACATTTGGAATATTGTGTTCAGTTCTGGGACCCTCAGTTCAATAAGGACAGGGAATTGCTTGAAAGAGTCCAGCGCAGAGCCACAAAGATGATTGAGGGAGTGGAGCATCTCCCTTATGAGGAGCGACTGAGGGACCTGGGTCTTTTTAGCTTGGAGAAGAGGAGACTGAGGGGTGACCTCATTAATGTTTATGAATTTGTAAAGAGTGAGTGTCAGGAGGAAGGAGCCAGGCTCTTCTCAGTGATAGCAAATGACAAGACAAGGGGCTATGGGTGCAAGCTGGAGAATAGGACGTTCAATCTGAATATGAGGGAAAACTTTTTTACTGTAAGGGCTACAGAACACTGGAACAGGCTGCCCAGAGAGGTTGTGGAGTCTCCTTCTCTGGAGACATTCAAAACATGCCTGGACGTGTTCCTGTGTGACCTAGTCTAGGTGATCCTGCTCTGGCAGGAGGGGCCGGACTAGATGATCTTTCGAGGTCTCTTCCAGCTCCTAAGATTCTGTGATTCTGTGATCCCTCCATCCAACCATCCTTCTCTCCTTTAACTTCCCAGTGATTTTAGGGAACAGCTAAAATACTTCCCCATCTGCTTCTGAAATGCCTACAGTTCATCTTTCACACTCTCTTTTCTACTTTCTTACTGTTCAACCACTGTGTTCTCCTCTTTCCTTTTAACAGTGAGCTGGAGGTTAGACTGAAATGCACCTTATATTTCATTTTGCTAATAGTCCAACCCACACACTGTCAAGAAGCAGAGATGCACTCTTACAGATGTGTCCTTCCAAAATAGAACTGACCCTGGATACAGCTACTAATTCGCTTTTTATATACTTGATAAGTCACAATGAAAAATCAATCACATGTCATCACTGCATCATTAAAAAATGAGATACAATATGTCTGAAGTATGAGGGGAAAAGAGACTGAGGTTAAAAATCACAAACTGTAGCTATAATTTATGACTTAATTAAACTCTGCATTGATACTTTTATTTGTCAGTATCTTTTTTTTTGCTCTTAAATTGTTGCAGTGAATTACAAGAGGTATGATTGACTGTATCCCAGGAGACAGTAACCAATCAGATAGAAAATGGGAACAGATGTACTGAAGATTTCTAATGTTCTCAATTCCTTCTTTCTCTTTTCAGCATCTTTGCAAGATAACATCTATCCCAAAGGTGTGCAGAGTTTTGAGAAAAAATCTGATTTTTTTAATGTTATTATATAGATCATCATGCTTCCTTGTATGATTTGGAATATTGGGTTTTGATAGCAAAGTCTTTGTTCCTTATAGCAAGAAAAAGTATTATACAATAGTGCGACACACAGCTTTGATACTCTGCACCATTGTGACATGACAAAGGTGAAATCCTGTAGATAATTATTCAAATATGGATATCTTGATATATTAATATGATGTGATATGATATAATATTAGTATAATATAGTATAATATAGTATTATATGATATATGATATGATAT
>NW_010183318.1:0-26987 GCF_000695765.1 Mesitornis unicolor
TGTGATTCTGTGATTCTGTGATTTTGTGAAAGGTGTGATGGCATCTCCATTAGGGAGGTGTTGGGTCTTGGAAGCTAAGCAGGGGCAGGCCTGGTTTATACCTGGTTGGGAGACCTGCCCTGTTGGCTACCCTGTTTTAAAATTGGGCCCCTCACTATAAGAAGGATGTTGAGATTCTGGAGCGTGTTCAGAGAAGAGCCACAAGGATGGTGAGGGGTCTGGAGAACAAGCCTTATGAGGAACAGCTAAGGGGAACTGGGGTTTTGTTTAGCCTGGAGAAGAGAAGGCTGAGGGGAGACCTCATCACCACCTACAACTACCTAAAGGGAGGTTGTAGAGAGGTGGGTGCTGGTCTCTTCTCCCAGGTGATGGGGGATAGAACAAGGGGAAATGGCACCAAGCTGTGCCAAGGGAGGTTCAGGTTAGAAATAAACAGGAAGTTTTTTACTGAGAGGGTTGATAAAGGCTGGAACAGACTGCCCAGGGAGGTGGTGGAGTCACCATCCCTGGATGTATTTAAAAAGCGGGTAGATGAGGTACTTAAGGATATGGTTTAGTGGGTAGACAGGAACGGTTGGACATGATGATCTCAGAGGTCTTTTCCAACCGAGCGATTCTGTGATTCTGTGATCTGAGACTACTTGTAGATCTCAGTCTAATAGTAGATTTTCAATGTATGAAGTAAATAGTGATGTTACATTTTGTGTATGGCTTTGCAATGAATGTGACCCCACAAACACTGACATTTAGAGACCCCATATTCAGATCTATCAGATTTGGAAGACTTTCACTGTGAAATCATTTAGCTACCTAGTCGGCTGTAGTGAGTATGGGCAAAGTGCCAGAGTATGGGCAAGTAGCCAGAGCTACTTTTGCTTACATCATTCATTTTCCTCAATATTTTACCTGCCATGTAAGGAACTGAAAAAGTTGTTTTTCTTTAAGAAACACTAATTGTTTCTTGTTGTGTGTGATGAATATGGAGTTTCAGTTTATGTTAGGAGCTTTTTCGTGTGTATATTTGTGCATATAGTATAAGGTCCATATTTCAGCCACATTCAGCCCAATTGACTTGGATTAAGATAAGTAATATAATATTGCTCTGAGAATTTCAGTTTCTTAATGTCTTCATGTCTGTATTTGCAAAGATGAATTCATACTCTCCCACTTCTATGATTTAATGGGAAATTTTCTATTTAGTGATTGCATTAGTGGTTCCTTCTGCATATTGTGCAGTCTGTAGCTTCTTTTCAGCTTGCTGAGGTCTATCAGATGCTTTTGTTCCCTTCTGAGTAGTGAAAGCTAAGGTCTTATGTATGTTTGTGAAATCTCTACTGGGAACAGCAGCCCCAGTGAATAAAATTCTACCTCAGCAAAAGCATATCCACAAAGCATTGAGCTTAACTCTTTGGTTAGTGACAAACTTGCTTAAAATATATTTTTTATAAAATTTAATTTATATTAATGAATTAATCATTTAGCCAAATTTGACTAATTTTAATAAGCATTGCATTGTTATAGTCACTAGAATATTCAGGATTTTTATTTATTTGTAATATTACCTTCACTCTGTTTCTGAGATACAATAGTAAAAAAAAAAGACCAGTTAAATCCTAAATGGCTCATACCTTTTTTGTTTTGAAGGCACAGCTTAAAGACAACTTTAAAAGACTCATGATAGAAAATGAATTTAGTATTGAAAACAAGATAGTGCTTTTATCTAATGCTCATATGCTATGGAGCATAGTTACGTGATTTATAATTAAACAACCTCACTAGTGTAAGTCACTGTTTTGCAAAAGGAAAAAAAAACATTCTCCTCTTCTTTCAAAATTATAAATATCCTCCTCTGTTTACTTGTAAACTGTACATTTTCTGTTAGATGATAAGGTTTAGGCCTTTTTTGTCTAACTTCAATCCATTTTACTTGCAGCTACTTTCAAGCAGACAATGAATTGAGAAACGGGGAAAAATAGCTGAAACATTATCCATTCTTAACATGATAACCCAGATCATTGTTGTAGTGCATCTAGATTCATTATTTCTAAAAAATAATGACTTAAAAAGCATATTGTGTGTGAGAATGATGGTTTCCTGCACTCAGTCCTATTCTGACAATACAGAAATAATGTTTACAATTACCTGCAAGCTGATTACTTCTCTGAAAAATAGACATGTGCATTTAGACTAATATTTTCATTCACTTCTGTCCACAAAACCTTTCCTTTGCAAAAACAATACAAAAATCCATTACTCAACAGTACTTGAGTAATAGCTAAGTGCAAGCTGTTTTTTCTTGGATTGCAGGGAGGGACCTAAGGAAAAAACAGAGAACCCAAGAACTGGATTATGACTTGACAAGGTACTTAAATTCACCTTTCTAATAAGCCTAAAATACCACATAAAGGAGAATTTCAAAGACTGCATTTTTACAAAGTCTGTACAGAAGTCTCTTCTTCTTAGTCTCAATAGCTTTCAAGGGCAGAAAGGCCAAGACATGAACACTGCCTTGTCTGCAGAATTCCCATCAAATATAGGATTTAAGAAAATAATTTGTTATTCCATGTGTTATAAGGGAGATTCAGACTGTTACTGGTATAAGTTTAATTTAATTATTAAATAACTTGTCTGATCTTGACTATTTATCATTAAATCGTTTTGACAGAAGGAAAACACATTTAAATAAACTGATGATCAGTTTAATATTTGTATACTGTGAAAAATTACTATACTTTGGATTTTATTACTGTGCAATCATGATTTTTCAAAAAAGACACATTTCTTGGTTAACCTTACGGAGACTGAATAGTTGATGCCAGTTGTTACATACAGGCTGGGAGTGTACTGATCTGTAAAGATATTACCAAAGAAAAATCTATATGATACTATTAAATTAAAACTGACATTTACCTCATCATCATCATGAAAGGAAAACAGAAAAGGCCATGAAAGCAAATATCTCATCTTTAAGTGCTACAG
The DNA here is from genome assembly GCF_000695765.1 of Mesitornis unicolor. Classification (NCBI taxonomy): domain Eukaryota; kingdom Metazoa; phylum Chordata; class Aves; order Mesitornithiformes; family Mesitornithidae; genus Mesitornis; species Mesitornis unicolor. The sequence continues at coordinate 2,980 of NW_010183318.1, forward strand.
AGATTTAATTAGACTAATTTTTCAAGAATGTTTGCTTACTGTGTTCTGGCTTTTATATGTTCCTGATTCTTGAAATATTTAAAGTCAGTGTTTCTCATTTCCTATTGACAAGGCACCTCTACAATAAACGAGCAATAAATTAAGCAACATGCTCAACAATGTTTTTCCCTCACATGAAGGGGTTGGGTGCCTGAACTCACTGGAGCAAAAGCCGTTCTTTGTTCTGCTCAAGAAAGAACAATGGCAAGAGTGGAGCTCAGAGCTGTAATCCAACCACATTTTAACTCTAAACTTTATTGAAAACAGGAAGCAGGTCTTGAATTCTGGAGATTTATTCCTTCTTAGATGCAGTTCTTGTGTCCATTGTACTAAAAAGAAACACTTTTTTTAATTTGAGGGTGCTTATGGAATTGTAACACTATTACTTAAGTAAAGGAAGTATGATAAAACTTTGTTGATTAAGTCCTCCTCTGCTGAGCTGGGAGGAGACAGGGAGACGTATATTCTAGCAAGATGCATCATGTCCGTTTATTGTCAAAATTATCTGGGTTCTTTAGTTGTGTTTATTAAAGTAATGGTTAGGTTTGGGCAGGGTTAAAGGTTAACCACTATTTGTTGATATGTCAATTTTATCAGGTAGGTTTAACTATAAATATTGTATACTTTTACAAACACAGTTATCAGATTTATAATTATAACTGATAGACATAATAACTCTAAGGATATAGTTATAATTTTGTATGTATTGCCTATGTCCAGGCTTCTCTGCTTAGGAAAAAAGTGTGGGGGGCGAGAGTGAGACTAACCTTGTCTAATAAAGAGATTTTTTCTGGCTGTGGATCTTAAAACAAAAAGTAATAAATAACACTTTGGAAAAATTAAAACAATTCATTTTTGCGATTTCGAAACTTGCCTGGATTTTAGCATTTAAAAACGTGGACTCATTGAAGCATAATAAAATACCTAAATAAATAATTAAAAAAAATATCTTGAGTTAAATATTTCAGAGGTTTTTAGACCCAAAAAGAATAAGAACAGAAGAAGGTTCGGTCAGAAATCCCAAAGCTGAATAGGTTTTGCAAATATTATTGAATCTTCTTTAGAAGAATGTTTAGAACTCTTTATCAACATGCTATCAAAAGGACTACAGCTAACTTACATTCAGGAATGGGCATGTGAAATAGAAAACTGTCTTGACTCAATAAAATGCCAAGGTCTTAAAAAATTTCAATGTCGTTTTATTTTTCAGAATATAAAAAAAAACCCAAGCAATTTCTTTTCATTTCTACGTGAATAAAATAAAAACCTCTGACTCCAATAACAAAATATATACATTTTAAGTAATTGGCAAGTTTGACTCTTATGTGTTTTAAATTTTTAGGAAAAAAAATTATTCTTAAGGAAGAAAAATATTCTACTTGAATGTTGCACGTTGTTACCTATGTAGAATTTACTTTAATCTGAATCTAGCATTCAGAACAACTTTTATTTAACATAAGATTTTCAGCCGTGTGTGAGGAAAACCATAAGTTCTGCTGCAATTACTATTAGATATTTTTGGATGCATGTAGCTATAAAAATGAACTTTTGTTTTTATGTAAATATAATATCTTTCTTCCCTTCCCTTTCCTTCCCTTCCCTTCCCTTCCCTTCCCTTCCCATCCCTGCCCTTCCCTTCCCTGCCCTGTCCTGCCCTACCCATCCCATCCCATGCCTGTTTTTCTTCTTTCTTTTCATCTTTCTTCTTTCTTTTCTTTTTTCTTCTTTCTTCCTACTATCTTATTCCTTTTCTGGTTTTTTTTGTTGTTGTTGTTGTTTGTTTGTTTGGTAATTTTGTTTGGTTTTGGTTTGGATTTGTTTTGTTTTCCCTCCAAATTACAGGTCTACATAAGCGCTTGACAGAGCTTTTACTTTATTTTGTACAATTTATTATTTACTGCTTGTTAACAAAATACCAACAGTAGTGTTTCATTTAATAGTATTAGATTTATAATCTTGCTTTATAATAAAAAGAAAAAACATTTTTTCTTCCTTTGTTTCCCAAAATTACCTGTGCATTGCTTGTATGTTTGCTGTAATTCTGGTGTATACATCTTTTCTCAGTTATTTTCACTAAATAATGTCCCAGATTTACTGCAAGCTGAGGCTTTATGGAAAATCTCAGACCTATATGCTTTTTGTTTGTTTGTTTTTTTCAGAGTCACTTAATATCAAAGCATACCTTCAACTGTCTGTGAAGTGCAGAGAATATTTCCATAAGTCACAGCTGATTTTGTTGTTAACATGTGTAACAAAATAGTAAACTAAGTTGTATCTTCAGGTGCTACTTCATTGACCATAAAGAGAGTTAAAAATGTCACAAGAAAAGGTGATAAGCAAATGCATTATTTAATACTGATCCTCAATATAAGACTCTCAAGTGAAAAGGTTATATACACAGAAGGGCTATCTAAAGCCCCCAGGTGGACTGCCTAGAGGAATCCTAGTTGAATGGTCCCTGGGGGGCTCTGGAGATTAAGTCCTCTCTTTCTCTTGGATAAGGTCTAGTAAAAGAGCTGACTCCAGTGGAGAATGTCAAACCTGCTGGAGGTTACTTTGTATTGTAAAGCAGCTGCATAAAAGGAGAGTTAATTCTCAGCTCCCCAGAAGTCTTCTATACTTGGGTTCAGGAACCTAAGATTCCTGTGGCCAAAGGCTAATGATAAAGTTAAGTTTCCCAGATGAAAAGTAAAAGGCATAGACCATGTGCCAATAAAACAGAAAAATAGTTTAAAAAACGGAGAGACTTTGAGAGGCTTTTAGAACTATTTCTATAAAATCTATCTAGTATTCTTTTAGAAATTTGCATGAGAAGAATTAAGTGACATATTATTTTCTCTCTGTCATTAGATGTAAGAAAAATATACACACTTTCTTTTTTTTGCACAAGCAATTACAAACTTTCATTGTTTTTTTCAACGTAATTTGACAGGCTATAGTGCCCAAGAATCTGTTGCGAATTAGAAAATGATCAATAGTAACAGCAATGCTGAGCCTTGTATTTGTGTCTTAGGATATAAATCAGGCTCCATAAAGGAGAAAGAGCTGTCGAGACAATTCTCTCTAGCAGTGGAATAAATATATAAATAAGATAAAAGCATTGTAAAAAAAAAATAAATTCAGGCCAGCAACCATGCAATTGATTATTAAAATACTAGAGCAAATGTAGAATTTGGGAAAGTGAAAAGCTAACCGGCTTTAAGGTGCCATATAAATGACTTTAAATCATATGGCTATCTTCAGGATTAGTAACAGATACTTTTTCATGGCCAGTTAAAATTATACACACACACACACACACACACACGTGAGTGTGTGTGTGTAAATACATATAGTATTTCTAAAGTGATAAAGAGCTGAAACTTACAGTATCAGTTAATTAATTGATTCTCAAGAACTCAAGGAAGGCAAGCGAACAAACTGTGGAATTGAGGAATACAAAAGGCAATTGGCCTAATGGATAGGAAGGAGGCAATAGTTGTGATATTTCTTTAATTTAGGAGCATTTTCTACACATGGCATTCTCAGAAGATGATGTAAGCTAAATTAAATTACTATATAGTAGGTTATGATACTGGGTACTATTTCTTTATATCACTATATCTCTATACCACTAAAGTGATACAGGAAGAAAAAGATGCTTGTTCACATTCTACAAGTCTGGACAATGTCTTTTATGTGGTTCATAAAAAGGAGCTATAGCTCAAATTTCATGTCTAATTTTTTTCTCAGGTTCCTAAGATCCAAGTCTGAACTACAGTGAAAAAATTATGGCAAGTTTTCTTTATAATTATGGAGAAAAATAGATATTTCTGGGGTATGGTTCATCTTATCTCATGACATAAGTCACCACATGAATTGTACCCTAAGCATGTCTGTTTTGTTGCATTGGTTCTAAAGAGAATGTATATAACACAGGAAGACACCAAAAGGAGTTTAATTAAGCCCCTCTACAATAAATGTATAACAATGAAAATAAAAGGGAGTTTAAATTAGAAAGCATATTAAAAATAGTCAAAACATGAAAGCTTAAAACCTGTTTTCTATTGTACAATATGGCAGACTTTCTGAGAACCACTGGAGTTGGGATAGCGTGTTCATATTTATGATGGAAAGATTTGAAAATCAGAAAATCAATTGAAATAAGGTTTGGTTTGTGAATATCCAGAACACAATGCACAGATGATTGCCAGATGACAGCAAAGCTGAAGTTCCCTAACTGTGAAACCACTATAGGAAATTTTGAAAAATTCCAGTAAAGGCACAGGATTGTTCTTTACCAACTGATTGGTGAAGAATTCTTAACCAACATCCTTAAAGTGTACATACTGTGAAGCTATACATGCATATTATTAGTTGGATGCTTGGTACAGGAAAATACACATTTGTGCACCCATCTCAGCTGAATGCCATGGGAAGTGAAAGCCATCCCTGGACAGCAGCTTCCTGCCAAGCAGCCTCTCTCCATGCTGGTTGTGCTTCAGGTATCATTGGCTGATTGTACCCTAGGTAGAGCAAAGAAGAAGTAGCCACAGAGTCATGGTTTTCCACAGGCGGCCCAGAGAGGTTGTGGAGTCTCCTTCTCTGAAGATATTAAAAGCCTGCCTGAATGCTACCCTGTGCAACCTACTGTAGGTGATTCTGCTTGGGCAGGGTGGTTCAACTAGATGATCTCCAGAGGTCCCTTCCAACCCCTACCATTCTGTGATTCTGTGATATGAGCCCAAAGCCCCCTTGAGCTGCCACCTCTTAAGGAAGATGGTACCTGCTGCCTATGGACTGAGCTGTTTGCCTGACAGCATTTGGATGAGGACACAGCAAGAGAGGATTATTGGTTCCCTAAGGTCACTACACCAGACACAGAAGATAGACATAGCTTAATAGGAACATCGTATGTTCCACAGGGGAGGTATTTATTTAAATTATTCTGATCAGTTTAGCAATGATAAGGCCTCAGAAGGATTATTATGCTAAGCTCTATGCACCAAAGTTTAAGTAAGTAGTGGGAATACTGGAACAAGATTGAAGAGCAAACTAATGATGAGGAGTTTAAGAATAACCTGTGAGGAAAGGCTGAAAGCACTGCTTTGTTTAGTCTAGAAACAAAGATACACCTAAGAGGAAATATCAAAAGAGTCTTCAAATATGTAAAAGATTATCAGAAAGACAATTCATGATCTCTATTTTACCTGAGGACAGAACAAATTGTAATTATCTTAATTTGCAGAAAGGGAGATTTAGATTAGTTATTAAGAAAAAATATTTCTTAAACTTTATGGATAGTTAAATGCTGAAACAAGTAATCCAGGGAGATATTGGAATTTCTGTTGTTAGATCTTTTCTATGAACATATTTAGTAAACATCTGTCTGCTACTCCCATTTTTGTGAATATGAATGATTGCTGCATTCCTAAAAATTAGATTGTTTTCTTTCTTGAAAATCAAAACCTACATGCGTGGCTTGAGATATTATTTTAACTGTGGTTTTGGTGGGTGTTTTTTTCCAAGGGGAAGGGAAATGAAATATTGTAAAAAAGATAGTAATACTAAAATCAGAAAGTAGATCATTAGAAGATTAAGTCTAAAACTCTAAGAGGGATTTTGGACAGCATATCCTGGGGTTGTGTGTTTTCAATTGTTCTTTAAAGTATTCTTGGCCTCTACTCTAAGATAATTTCTTCAGAAGAAAATGACACCTCTATATCTGAAGTTGCATGACTTTGGTTATACCAAAGATGAACTTCTGTGCTATATTTTGTAGTATGTCTAGTGAAACTGTAAGATTTTTCTTTCTCACTGATATTATCATATGTAATTATTTCTTGTTGTATTTTGTTTATTTTTTAATTGAGAACATCTGAGCTCCCTAAATACATTACTCCCTAAAATATGTATTAATAATGAGTAAGAAATGCTAGTCAGTTTCCAAAAAACTCCAAGGAGAGGTACAAAGGAATTAGAAAAGCTCAGCTCACATACATAATAATTTACTAGAGAGAAAAAAAAAAGCTGTGTTTTGTATCAGTTAGGCTTATCAGTCCAGATGTGGTATGCAAGATAAACACACCTTTGTGCTATCTTGGCACAAAGCAATAATTCATCGATTATGTTAATTATTGGTATGCTGCACAACATCTTTCTTGGTCAGATAACCAGCTATGCCATGCAAAATCTCCCCGAGAGTTCCAGGTCAGGTAATAGGTTAAAGCTATTCTTGTAGTAATATTTCATAGTTGTAAAACTGGTGAAATCTTTGTTGGCAAAGTTTGAAAGCTCATATGCAGCCTCCTAGAGAAGGTAGTGCAGTTGCAGCTGCTCACAGAGATTGAGCTCATCCTTGGCTTCCTGATGATGCAAACTGCTTGTACAGAGAAGTGACGTTGGAAAGAAGAAGCACCTGGTGCAGTAAGGTGGCTTTATGTTCCCTCAAGTATAACCTGTGGGAGAATAAAGACAAAAGATACAAAACATCCAAGCTTACATTGCCTCTCCTGTATTCTGTCAAATAGAATGGGCAGAAATGAATTGTCCCATTCTCTGTCTTGTATTTTGGACACTGCAGCATTATAGATACATTTGGGTGAGCTCTGCTGAAAATAACAGTGGTTTTCACAAAGAAATTCAGCATTTTCAACCTTTTCTGTTGTTATTAAAAATGTTACACTGTTTAAAAGGGGTTTTTTTATATACAATGTCTTCTGTCCACTCTTTTGTTATATTCTTTTCCCTTTTTCTTTCTTTCCCTGTCTTCTTTACTGTGCGATTGTTGGGTGCCTTGCTTTGTTGTTTCATACCCCACTGTCTGTTAGAACTGAACTATGTCAGAGATCAGGTACTGAAATACAATATATATTTGTCTTGCTTTTATGGAGATTGTTAAATTCAGTACAACAGCATTAATGGAAAACATATGTATAAATCTGCTGTGTATACAGCAAACACTTTTATGTATAACACATTCTGCATGAGTATCTCAAATTGTTTTAGTGTAGAAACCTACAAAACCAATAGCTTTTACACAGAGCAAAAGAATAAAGGAGAAAAAAAGAAACAAGGAAAACAGGAAGAAAAAAAATATTGAAACACAAGATGGTTTAAGGGCCAGATTTAACAAGTCTGATTAGATCTAGAGTTCTCTTATCTGTTTGTTTTCTCCTCTCTAGATGAAATTCTGTCCATTGAAGAGTGTTTATCTTGGTTGAAGAAAATCTTAGATATTTTGCCACAAAGAGTTCTATTTCAAGAAGCTTGGAATTTCTAATTTTCTCTGTAGACCATCTGGTTTAGTACAAATCTTGTTTTATAACCTCACTTAAATTCTACAACATTGTTTATGCTGTGTAAATTTTGCTTGCACGTCAAAAATCCTATTCTTATATACATTCTGATATATAATTATTTTCAGGGAGATATTTTGCTAAACCAGGCTGTAAAATAAGTTGTCCAGAAAAAGATCTTCTTTTTAAAGAAATGAAATTTGTTGGTTTTTGTCTTATCCAGCAAACTTAAAAAGAGCTAGAGCTATATGAATTCAGGAGAGTCTGAATTTTTATAAGTATCAACAAAGAAGGTAAAGGTTTCGTCTTTCCCACACATTTGATATACTATAAATAGGGAAAAATACATACTCTAATGATTGAAATAAATGTCGAACATTTTCCAAGTTGAAGGTAGACATCATGTGGAAGAGTTTAAACATTGGCTAGCCATTCTCAAAACCTAAACAAGGAACTGGGTAAAAACTTGTTCTTTATAAATTTTCTAAACTCTTATTCATGTGATATTCGTTTGTTCCAACAGTAACTCTGTGGATGGAAAAGGCACTAACAGTTCCATTGAAGTGAATTGAAGAGAGCTGAGGCTCAGTCCAGTTGATACTAAGCCAATAATTTAGTCCCTCAACTTTGAAGGATTCAAAATGAATCCAAGGTAAAAAATATATTCTTCTGCCTTTTCAAATAATTCAAAATTGGGCATTCAAATTAAATAAATATTATTAATTTTAATTGTCTTTAAAGCCAAGTTTTATTACTTACTAACTTTTTTTTGTCCCTAGTAAGATCATTATCCTTGACCCAGACGGGTTTTATGAGTGTAAGCTTGTCTTTGTAGATTTCTGGCTGCTGTGGAGTACCAAAAAAAGCTGGACTGTATTATCATCTCAGAAAGTTAGATATAGAAGAGTCCCTTAACAGCAGCTTCACACCTGTAGTTCTCATTAACACCTGGGAAAGAAATATAGTTTGTATATTCCATTGGAGCAAAATGAAAATGCACTGCATCACAACATCTGATAATTATGGCAAGTCAAGCCCACGTACTCTTCAGCAGAACAGGTTGGATAAGAAGTAAACGAAACTTAACTACAAGATGTTGGTGACTTATTTTTAGACCAATCTTCTACGGATGTTCATTTAATAAAGAAGGAAGAAAATATTACTTTTAGAATGTATCTGTGTTTAGCTTGGTTTCACTTATATTCAGAAGTGTCATAGACCAAGTTAATCTCTAACAAGGGTACTTGCCAAATGTTCAGATTAAATCTGAAGCTTTAATGAAGGTTTATCAGTTTTAAGGTGCTCTGCTTGTGTGGTCTTTTAACCATAATTATATTTCTCTTCCAAGTCAGACAATGGAAAATAAAAAGAAAACAAAATAGTTTCCAGGGTAAGAGATTTCACATTCCCACACAAAGGAATAATCACTTACATTAGAACTGTCTACACCATGCACAAAATACTGATGATGCTAATCTGCCCTAAATTTTCAGCCTGAATTTCTAAGCTTTCCTCAGAGATGCAAGAAATATCTTAGTGGAGCCAAATTCTGTTAGACGATGCTGAGAAAAAGTTGTGCTGGAAAAGCTACTTATCTCACCAAATTTATCACTTGAAGGGGAAAAAACCTGCACTTCAGCTTTTTACATTTTCTGTGACTGTTTTAAATGTGCGTGGATTGATTCTGCTGTACAAGAACATGTGGATGCCTCTCAGCACAAGGTGCAAGGACACACCATTCCCTGTGTTCCTTCTGTGCCCTAGTCTCACTGGAAGAAAACCTAGCACATGAGCAAATCCAAGCAAATGAACACAGATGGGCCCTCAATTACCTCCAAAAGATACCTTAGTTTGAACTACTGGTCCAATAAATATCTCCGGATTTTTTTTTTCTCTCAACAGATATCCATTATTTCTTTTTTTCCTTGACTTTTTTTCTTTTTCTCAGTTCCCAATATCAGTGAAATTCAGAATTGATTTCTAAAGCTGTTGTCTGTAAGGCAGAAGAAGAAATCTGCCATTAAATGTCAAACTATGCAAAAGCATAATGAAACAAGTATAATGGAGCAGGGCTTGATGGCTGCATGTCAAAGGCGTTTTGCTAGGGTTCTAGATACATGACAATGACAAAGGTTGCCTTTCGGCAACAGAGTTGTGAGTATGTTGGAGAATATTGGGTCATTTTGGCCAAAGAGTCAAAGCTTACTAGACACATCACTTTCTCTAGTAATAGAGGACAGGGTCTTGAGGGACCGAGAATGGAGTGCTGGAAGAAATGGATGTATAGCAAAAACATAAATGCAAGGAGAAATTAAGTCAGAAGACAAAAGTAGTTAATGGCAGAGAGGTCAAAGAAGAATACCCAGGAGAAATGTTAACAGTAAATAATAGATAAAGAACCTGCTCAGGCCCAACTCTGATGACAAGTTTCAGTGAAGAAAATCAATGGACCAGAATTTGCTACTGGTACAGAAACTACTGGTAGGAGGAACATAAAAGGGAAAATTAAACAGAAGCCTAATTTAGCCAGAGAAATTATTCCAAGGAGAGACGACTTCTGGTCTCTTCACTTTGCTATAAGTTATAAACTTAGAAAAAACAGACCAGAGGGCCTTCAATGGAAAATGCAGAGGCTTATGGAGTCACTTCTGAGACCAAAAGAACTTCCTCTGGGAATATGAGCTAAAAGTTAGGCTGGGAGCCATTCTTGAAGTTAATATTAGCAATGCCTTCCAAGAGAACAAACACTGAGGGAGACAGAGGATTAGTATGAGGAAAGTAGCATTGATTAAAATATAGTAAGGCATGCAGCAGTGACAGCTTGCAGTGTACCACAAATTTTTGTTCCTGGGTAAACCAATGAAATACAATTTGCTCTTGTAATCAGACATGCAACAGCAGCAACAACCGACAAAGATAATAATGAACTCAATTTCATTTAGTCTATAATGGGAAACAATAATTATGATAAACATCCTTGGTCTTCATTTTTTCTCTCACCTTGTCCATTTATGCAAACACTAACTTGTATGTAAAAAGCTGTGTGTCATGGAAATCTGCTTGCTGCCTCAGTACAATCCATTCCTGCCTGGCATTTTGTCAAACTAGTAAGTTTATAAAGCAAATGCATTTGCCTGCATCTCTGGGAGGGTAAAATTACTCTGACACACACAGTTCTCATCTTAAAATATGTACTCTATTATACATTAATAAAATATTGTTTTTACAAATGGAGCTGATTATTTAAGAATGCAACACATATAAAAATTCCTCTTATGGACAAAACCTATTACAATAAATTTTTCTGTTGTAAATCACTGTTTTCAGAAGTTAGTCAGACAGTCCAAGAATGAACAAATGAACAAATTTATGAAAAATCAAACTCTTTTCACAAACTATTGGGAAACAGAAAGAAAATATGAAAGATTCATCAAATAGATTGCTTGCAATGAATAGTTAAAGCCAGCTCTATTCACAGAAGATTATAATCTGTTCATTAAAGCTTACTTAATTTCTTATTTATCAAAATTCAGAATATAACACTGAAAAGGCAGCTTGGCACTTCTGATATTTGAATGACAGTTTTATTACATTTTAACTTGTTGAAAAAAATAGAAAACAATAACTTTACAGAAGTGACAAAAAGTAGAGAGTTAGCAGAAAATACAAATCACCTCACAAAATCTAAGGACTTAGCTCATCACTCTATTGCCAAAAATTGAATTTAACCGAAGTAAAATCATTCCTGTGGTTCATATATTTTCTTCCTAAGCCTTGTCATATTATTTTCAGATTCAAGGTCTTTCTCTTCTCAATTTTTATTCTTAATGATTTAATTTTGACTGTGAATTTTAATTCTAAGAATAGCTCTTTTAAAGAGATAAAGTCCTTAGAAGGAAATTATTAGACATGTTACATTCCAGTCAGACATCATACCTCTCCTGACAACTGACAGCTTTGCATTATACTGTATTAGTATGCTAATTAATCCCAACAACAATATTAAATAAACTCCATTATATGCTTTTAATTATAATTTATTTTGTAAAAGATGACAGCTGCATGGATCTCATATTTAGGACCATTAGCAGAGACCTTCTAGATCATCAGCTCTTCTCCCTTGCTACTGCAGGCCAGCTCACCATGAGTGATGTACCTCTCCCATATAGTGCTTAGCTATGTCCATTGCCCCCGTTGGAAGGTCCAGATACTATTTATCTGATGGCAAAAAAAATATTCTGATGAGCCATCAGCAATTGCTATTCAGCTGTATGAAGTTAAGAGACAGCTGGGCTGATTGTCTGTGCTCCTACTTGAGCTGGTGATGAGAGACGACATGTCCTGGTGGGCAAGAGAGGTGGGATGCATTTCCCTTGTTTCATTACTTAGGTGGGAGCCAAGAAGGATGATTGAAAGTCTTACTATGACATAACTTAAGTTAATGTAGATAAACTGCACTACTGAAGACTAGATACTTCTATATGCTTTAGTTCTGTATGCTTTATGATTTCTACAGATATATCATCATAAGAGCCAATCAAAAAATCTGGATATTTGAGGGAAAGAAATTAATTGAATTTTGTTTTACACAAACATATGAATCCAAGTTTGGGAAGTTTGAACAGTCCTATATACCTTGTTTGAGTTAACAGGGAACTTGATATTTCCCACTTTCCAGATATTTGATATTTCAAATGTCATTTTGCTTAGGGTTACACCATGTGAATGCAGAAACATCATAGTTAAACAATTCTTAATGTTTGTGTGAGAGTGCAAATTTTAAATTTATTATGGAAACTTAATTTTTAATCAAAGACTACAGTTAATGTATTTTTAAGTGTTTATTACCTAAGTAAAGTTATGTTCTGTTGTAAATTCTGTTGGATGGTCTGTTTCATCCCATCCATGATACTAAAAAACAAACAAACAAAACCAAACAAACAAAAAAAAACCACCCAGAAAGCAACTTAAGTGATAGCGTTATAGAATAGCTACAGATCTTAGTCCTCTGGTGGATATTATAGGCTATTTAAAAATAAATAATGCAGATGAATCTGCAGTGTCATTATTTGGACATTCAGTGTATAGTAATAGAATAAAGAAAGCAAATGCCTGGCATAGCTTGGAAAATACAGATGTCTCTGAATGAACCTACTACATTGCACGAGAAATTTCACAGATTCTTCTTGTTCTTTTAATGTTGTGTTTTGTTATTGCTTGTTGCCTGATACTTGCATGCATTTTGACCATGCAGCAACTATAACTATTCACTCACCAGTATTACCTTTTCAGAAAATATTTGAACATACATTCAAAGAAAATAATATTATCAGGGATATTTATGATAGAATTGGAAACTACGTTTGGGCTAAAGAGACTTTACATTCGTAAAGCAAACTAAGGGCTGTATGAAAGCTGTTTTGCTCAAAATGACAAGCTGTGAATCTGAATGCTATCCATGTATTGTTAGTATTACCAGTAGCAGCTTTCAGACAACACCTGTTTTGCACATCAGCTATTCTGTATATAGGGGCTGTTTATGCAAGACTCGTTGAAGTTAAAAAGCAAAGAGATAATAAAGATCTCTGAAATCCATATGTAGACTCTAATTTTAGTTTAGCATTTTCATGAAGAAAAATAGCATTCAACAGAAGGAGGATAAAGAAAGTTATGAGGTGGGCAGTGTAATGTTCCTCAGCCTGAAGTTAAAGCACTTTACATCTTTATCTCCTACTTTACAGAAGTTTTTACATTGCTAAGCTTTTACTCCAGGCATAAAGCTAGGACACCACCAATACAAAAGAGAGCAGCTTTTCAGATTGAAAGGACAGATGATCTGTAGACTTGCACAGTAGAAATAAAAAGAACAAAGAGTACAATGTGGAAAATCATGTCCTGAAAGTGGCATTGTTGTAACTTCAGCTGCCTAAAGGTGAGGAGACTGATCAAATTAGCCATCCAGCCTTTCCCCTCTTTTACAGTGAGTTGAGAGAAAAATGCAATTCATCCTTCTTATTTGGGACACTTCATTTAGAGCAGAATGTATTAATTTTCCCATGAACTTACATGAAAGTAATGCCTTCACAAGAGTAAATGTTCCACTTCATTTACGTAGTAAAGACAATCAAACAAATGACAGCTATCATTTCAAGACTTCAGAGAGCATATTATAAATAAAATATCTACTCAGCGGAAAAAAAAAATCAAGTGTATTTTCAATTAGTTAACTTCAAACACATTGGGATGCCCTCCTAACAAATTTATTAATGGAGTGGAAATTTGTGCCAGGTTTGTCTGAATGGTTGGATCAGATATTGAAATGCACTTGAACTGAACTTTAAAATTACGTTCCTTAGCTGTTAATGGTGAATCCATACCCTAGTAAAAATGGATATTATTTCTAATCACTGTCATAATGTCTAAAATAAAGGTACATACTTTTCCTTTCTTGATTTATTTCTGTTTGTTTGTGTTTGTTTGTTTGGGGATTTGGTTTTGGTTTTTTAGCTTGACCATTTTAAATATTTGAATAACAAACAAATAAAACTTTACCAAATCCCCAATTAAGTTCAATTCCAGAAAGAAATCTTTTTCAAAAACATACAATAGTCTCAAATTATTTAAGCAGTGGACAATCATGCCAGTTGCTTAACCTATCTGTTCTACAAGATTGTTTTGGAGATGATTCTACAAAAAATAAAAGTTTATATATTCATCATAAAAGTTTGATAGTGCTCAGGGCTCATTAATCTCCACTGTATAAAATATTGAGCCAAATTATGATAAGATCAAATGCCTGGATGTTCATTACTTAGAGCCTTGTAACTCAGGAATATTTTCCCTAAGGGACTTCACATGATTTTTATTTTTGTGTGCATGTCTGTACATGTAGTATAAACATATCACACCAAGTAGTTTATTCAGCTCCCTTTCATGAAATATCAGGGGGCAAAGAGATCAAAGTCCCAAAATCTCTTGCAGAAAACTGTTCATGGAGCAATTACTGTAGAGAAGAGCATAGGGATTTGTGAGGGTGCTCACATGACATATACTTGGAGTAACTTTGAAAACTCCAGCTGTTAGGGCAAGATCGTGAGTTAATGTGGGGTACGTGTGCATTGTGGGTACGTGTGCATTGTGGGCACATGACCAGAAATAGAAGTACAGTGGGAATCAGCCTGAAAGGAGGCACAAAGGCAGCACGAGGAGTTGCCAGGTAAGGGAGACCCTTGAGAGGGACAGGGCCCTGCAGCCCCACAGGTTCCTGCAGCAGACTCCACAGAGGGAGTGCTTTTGGGTGCAGAGGTGGGGCCACCTGGGAACTGGGAGATGCCAGGGGGTGGTGGGGGAGATGTCGGTTCTTCTGGGGATTAGTTACAGGGGCAGCAAAATGCGTAGCTGTTTAACTCTCTGTAACTGTCTGGTATCGTGATTTATCACTTGTGTTAGTATTGATCTTAACACACTGTTAATAAATCAATGAACCACTTTGATCTTGATGTAGTTTGAACCATGTGAAATTACTGGTTTTCCCCTGTGAAAGGATCTAGACCAATCTAATTTTGTTTTGCCCAAGGTCAGACACATGCGGCTAGTTTTTCCTAGGCTCTAGAACTCAAACAGATTTCCCTTCTTTCAGCATGGTGGCTTTGGGGAAAGGGACTGTAGGCAGAGCAGACAATCCAGAACTGATTGTTCAAGAATGGATCAAACACCGTAATGAAAGCATCAAATCATATTTCTTTCTGAATATCCTACTCTCAACTAGCTAATTTGCCTGCTATGCCATTTCCCAGCCTTCATTTTCTCACTTCATCTTTCCCTTGCTTATTCATTTAGCAATTTTCTTTTTTATTTAATCCTAATAAAACAATAAAAAAAAGAAGTATCTAAAACATCACTTAAGAGGCAATATAATTTCATTACCATTTAACTTTTGGCAGGAGTCATTCTTATGTTCTATTCTTTCTCTTCTCTACTGTGCTGACCTTGTCTATACAGACTACAATCTCCTTTAAACTGAGGAAACATTCTAATTGTACTTTTTATGGTAGAAATGCTGTCATTTAACTGAACCATTAATATTACAATAGCAACATGTGTAAGAACGTTCTCCCTATAATAATTCACAGAGCAATTGCCTACTTCGCCTTCTCCAAGGCTTTTGGCATGGTCCCCCACAGCCTCCTCCTTGAAAAACTGACAAACTACAATGTGGGTCTGTGCAGTGGGTGGGGAACTGGCTGATGGGCCATCCCCAGAGGATGGTAGTAAATGGTTCATTCTCTAATTGGCAACCAGTCACAAGTGAGGTCCCTCAGCAATCAATATTGGGCCCGATGCTATTAAATGTCTTCATTAGTGATCTGGATGTTGGGATCAGGAGCTCCCTGATGAAGTTTGCTGGTGACACCAATTGAGTGGGGTAGTTGACACTCCAGAAGGGAGAGTCACCCTCCAGGAACATCTGGACAGACTGGAGGAATGGGTTAGCAGGAACATTATGAAGTTCAACAAGAACAAATGTAGGGTCTTTCATCTAGGATTACATAATCCAAGAATGCAGCTAAGACTGGGTTCCACCTGGCTGGGGAGCAGCCCTGTGGGAAGGTACCTGGGGGTCTTGGTGGATGACAAGCTCAACATGAGCGAAAAATGTGCAGCAGCTGTAAAGAAAGCCAACAGGATGCTGGGTTGCATTAAAATGGGCATCACAAGCAGAGACAAAGAAGTCATTATCCTTCTCTACTTGGCACTGGTCAGACCACGGATTGGAAAGGGTCCAGAGAAGGGCCACGAGGATGATCAGAGGACTGGGAGATCTGCCATATGAAGAAAAGTTGAGAAAACTGGACCTGTTCAGCCTTGGGAAAAGAAGGCTTAGGGGAAACCTTATTACCATTTACCAGTACATAAAGGGTGGCTACCAAGAAGATGGAGACTCCCTTTTCACAAGGAGTAACGTGAAAAAGACGAGGGGTCATGGACACAAGTTGCTTCTAGGGAGATTTCAATTGAATTCCAGAAGAAAATGTTTTACCATGAGATCAGACATTGAAATAATCTCCCAGGGGAAGTGGTAAATTCCCCTACATTGGTTGGTTTTAACAGTCAGCTTGACAGGGTGCCTGCCTATTTCATTTAAACTATACTTTTACCTTGAGAGACTGGACTAGATGATCCTTGTGGTCCCTTCCAACCTGGTATTCCATGATCCTATGATTCTATGCACTTTTGGTGAAGGTTTTTTCTGTGAGATGGATGCAGGATATGAATATGAGAACCCTTAGCTTGATAGAGAATTAGCCTGCTACTAGGCTAAATATAAATAAATATAAAATATTATAACTTCCACTTTCTTGATTTAAAAGAAAGACTGTTTCAGTTTGCACAAACAAATCTCAATAACTTGAAATTTCACAGCTGCTCATATCTATGTCCATATTTATGAGCTGAATGCAAACTGTTTAGTTAAAGTGCTTGATTGTTGAAAATCTAAGTTGAATGTGATATGAAAAAATAAAAACAATTTTATAGTTTTCTCCTCACTTTCCCAACTGGAATATCTGGATAATCAGGGAGAAGGATGGAGGAAGTAGTACCCAGATGACATGCTCTCATAAAGCACATACTCAAGTTAAAATCAAGCAGATACTTAAGTTCTTTGCTTAATCAGAAACCAAATCTCTCAGAAGGAGATAACTATTTGGAGCAGGCAAGAGATGAGTTTAGGATAGTAAACAAGTAAGATTGTTAATTTATTCCTTCATAGGCCACCTAGAGCTTGCTTCAGGCTCCTTTGAAAAATTATTCATCTGAAAGATTTATTAGCTATTTGCTGAGTTTAAATTTTAAAGTTCTCCTGTCACTTTCCAGGGAAGTAATAGCATGTGCAGTAATTGTTATAAGCTGACTAGTTCTTTCAATGTCTCCATGCTAGAATTTTGTTGAGGGATTGAGTCCTATGCTTTATCAGTGTCCTATGTTATATAAAATCTCCATGAAGAATTAGACTGGATGCTTAAAACTTGCATTTGTACAAGTCAAAATAGCCTCCAAGTTCCACCAAGACTGAAACTCTAAGGACCACAGGCTTGGGCAAAATAATAAGTGCATGTATATAAGAAAATGTGCGCTGTGTGTATAAAAAAAATATATCAAGACATATCTATGATATTTTTGATTTTTTTAATTTAGGATTTTGCTTTCTTTTTGTTTTCCTTTGCATGCAGGCATTGGTTTTGTGGAGTTAATAACAAGTGTTGCGTAAATAGTTGGCTAGTCAAGCCAGTGACTCTGGATCAAGGCTATATCTGGAAGATTTCAAGAATCCCTTGATGGTAATATAAAAAAATGATTAAGTGATATTGCCACAAGTTATAAAAATCAAAGTAAATCTGATTTTAGACTGTGATATGAACTATGTGTTCTTGGTTCAAAAATACATGCATGTATGTTCAGGATAAACAAGCCAAAAATGGAAGTTTCTATAGTGCCTTCACCCTTCTGATCTGGAACTATTTGACGCTACACTTGGTTGCAGAAAATCCAAAGGCCATGTTCTTTAGGTGTTCAAGGCTTTGGCTATACTATCATGACTACATTGGCATAACTCAGTTGAACAAGTTTTAGAGTAAGGTTCAGAAATTCTCCTTTGGAACTAAACAGCAAAATCTTTTTATACATAAGCAAAAAAATGAGTGATCTATCCTTTTATGTCTATTTACAAGACAAACATAACCTTGATTCTGTTTTCAAGAATGTTCCTACCAGGTACAGTTCTCTCCAAATTTCCTTCTACTCTGTGGATCCAGATATTTTACTGGATGCAGGGACCACACAGCTGTAGCTATCTCATGTTCCTAGAAAAGGAGCACATATGGATAAAAATTTTCCTAATGAGATTGATCCAGATCCCGTAAACCGTGAATATAGTCAAAAACATTTTAAGAGCTAGACAAATATTGTCCAAATTTTCCAAAAGGTGAACCATTGTAGAGCCTTAGGTCCTGTTTCTGACCCTAATGTTCAGGTAACCCTAATGGTGGTTGGACAGAAAGCCATGTTGATTCCTGCCATGCCACTGCTCATGTTGTTCCCATCTCAGATGTCACTATCCAAGGTCCCTGAGCATCCCCTGGCATTTGCCTCTGTGCACCTCACATCTCCAGGATCTTCCTTCACTTGCACGATCCTTGTTCCAGACACTATCTTCACTTTCTTCTTTCCAGGACTCCTCTTGCTTCTTTCTGAGACAAGTTCCTTTCAGTTCAGGAGTTAAATTTTGTACAATAACACACACATGTGCACACAATTATCTACCCCTTGTCAGTGTTCACAATTTCAGCCATTTTTTTCTGTGACAGCTTTGGCCATAAACTTCAGGAAGAGATACTTTGTCTCTCCTGGCTGAGAAAATTTTCCTGTACAATAATAGATCACAATAAGATCACAAGCCATAGTCATTATAAGGAAGAAAATTCTTACAGAAGGACAAGAAGGGCCCTGGCACAATGACGTATCCTTGGAGACATGCATGTTTGACTCCTGGGCAATAAGAA
The DNA here is from genome assembly GCF_000695765.1 of Mesitornis unicolor. Taxonomy (NCBI): domain Eukaryota; kingdom Metazoa; phylum Chordata; class Aves; order Mesitornithiformes; family Mesitornithidae; genus Mesitornis; species Mesitornis unicolor. Next base: position 21,857 of record NW_010183318.1, read on the forward strand.
CCAGAATCACTTCTCCCTATAAGTTTACCAATATTTACTGAGACTCTAAATGGGGCCATACATTTAGAAAATATTAAAAAAATAACAATGAACTCTCTTGGGTGCTGATGACATGTCTGGAAACAAGTTTGACTCACTCCATACGTTATGATTAACTTTATATTAACTGTTAAAGGAGTTTCATAATTTTCCATTTCATCATTTGTCTTTTCTTGTGTGCTAAGCCTTTTATCTTACACTGGCTTTTTATTTTGCTTCCAGAGGATGATCTTCCACAGATACAGAAAGATGGATCAGGAAAAGGAAGGTGCTACAACATTTTAGAAGGTAGGCTACTCTTGGATGCCTATTGACATCTTTGCGGATACAGTTGCTAGATGTGAAAATATACTCACTTGGAGAAGCCTGTTAAGTGTGTACATACACACACAATATAGCAAAAAAACCCAGAATCTTTTCCTGGCATGAGTTCTAACAGAAACAGTTTTACTTGCAGATTCAGCTCTACAGGATCAATTTCTCTTGTGAAAACAAGGTGTAAATATTGGCTTATGTGTGATGAGGGCTTATGCACTTCATTAAGACGCTGAGCATTGTCCCCAAGTGCCAGACACCTCCTGTGAGTGATTCTATGACCACAATCTCACGGGATTTAGCACTACAGGCTTTACATTAACATTTGTCCCAATCCTATGGGTTTTAATCTGCTGAAATTACTTTCAAAACTAATGTTGACTTGACTGAGAAAATGGCAGGGCCTGAATATAAAGAAGCAGAATATTAGAGAGGCATAGCTGGTTCATTGAACACAGTCATCTGAAATTTCAGGAAAGAGGTGCTTAAATTCTTAGTCCAAAAATGGAACATAGTATCTGCTTCACATGTCCTGTACACTATAGGCCATAGAACACAGCACTCTGTAAGAAACTTGAGATCTACATTAAAAGACCAAAATCCAGCAACTATATTTTGCCACACCCAATGAACTCTAGAGACTGAGGGTTTTATTTTACATTTTTGAAGTAACACTAACTTGCCCGGAAAATCACGGAAAATAGTCTGTGTCCTGCTTTGATTGCAAAAGCCAAAATTTAAAAAACAAAACAAAACAAAACAAAACAAAACTACAGGAAAAAAAAAAACAAATCAAACAAACAAAAAAAACCCAAAAAAACCACACACACACACAAAAAAAGCAAAAAACAAAAAACCCCACACAATCAAACAAACAAACAAATAAATCCACAAAAACCCCATCAAAATAAAACTCAAGCAACAGTGATTTGAACATATGGGTAAAACAATCATGCAGACACTTGTAAGATTTTTAATATCCTAGGAAAATATGTCAAGATAAGAGCTGTGACCAGTTTAATGGCTGATCTTTCTTTTATGATCAGAACAGATGTACAGAAAGGGAAATATAAGGTAAGCTGTATCACAGAGGGAAAAAAATAATCCTTTCTGCTAGCTGAAAGGCACATTGGAAAGCCCTAGAACACGGGTTTAGTAAAAGATAAGAGAGTGATCAACAAGGAGAGATCAACTTTCCTTACAATCCTCTGGAGGTTACTAAAGAATAAGCTATCTAAAAAAAAAATTTTAAAAGTGTATCGTAAGCTTTGGTTCCCACTTTCAAAATAATCTTTTTAAAGTGCAGTCATTTCCATTAGACCCTATGAAGTGTTCCCTGGATGAAACCCAATCTTATCAATTCTCACCAAATAAAATGATGGAGGAATAAAATGATAATTTTGAACTAAGTATCACAGAAAAAAATTAACAGAAAGAAAAATAACAAAAAATGTTATTGGAATTTGAAGATCTGTATATCTTGCAAACTTTTAAGAGAAATTGTATGTTCTAATATCAGGAGAGTAGCACTGTGTCTTGTTTTCTAGAGAAAACACAGAAATAGCATCTTTGCATGAAGTGACTGAATTTAAAATATACTGATTCATATTAGGAACTACATAGACATAACGGTCAATATGCTGGATTTAGAGTTTTAACTTTTAGATGCCTGAAATCAGAGCATGTCTTGTAACAAATGAAAAATCTGGAGATGAGCCATGAAGGTGTTCAGCAAGCATCATGGCAGACCTAGCATTTGATGAGAAATTACAAAGCCTAACATTTTTTAATGCTGAACTGAAGTGAGTTCTAAAAAGCACTAAAAATTCAGAACTGGAAAGTCCCTCCTCATTATCCTGTGGCAGTGTAGCAATGGCATAATGCATAATGATCCCATAACACAGGGAGTCCTTCAATGTAATTAAAAGTCAGTAGAATGGAACACAATTATAAGAACCTAATATTTTTTTTAAGTCAATGTGTGGTCAGCCAGGGAAATTCACTATAACAGAAAACCATTGAGACGTCATCTATGCCCAAAACTGGAAAATACTATAATTTTTTAATCAGTTATAACATCTGTGGGTATCCATTGTAAAGAGAGAAAAGAAGTTGCACTGTACAATATACCACTGTCACAGGTTGCCCAGGGATGTTGTGGATGTCCTCTCCCTGGAAGTGTTCAAAACCAGGTTGGATGGGGCTTTAAGCAGCCTGGTCTAGTGGGATGTGTCCCTGCCCATGGCAGGGGGATTGGAACAGATGATCTTTAAGATTCCTCACAACCCAAACCATTCTGTGATTCTATGTACATTTATCTAATATATGTAGAGTACCACACATTGGCTAGACCACTGAATAAATACAAATGGTAGGAACTCCTGTTCCACAAACTACTTACCCACAGCCATAAGTACTGCCAGGCAAGGCATTCGCATACCAGGGTGCTCATTTCACATGTATTTAAACACCCATAAGTTGTTTGTATAATGTAGTCAAAGCCAGTCTTCCTTTATACAAAGCAGAGAAAATGACATTTCCAGAAGTCATTTAACCAAACAGACACAATGTCTTAAGCTGATTCCCTCCTTGGTTTTCTTTATTTCTTTATTTTTCTATACAGAGAGTCTAGAGTAATTATCTTGAATCTAATAAACTAAATTTTTAGTGACTAATAAACATTAGATTAATCTCATCATCAGCGTCTGTGTTCTGTCTACAGAAAGAGACAGACATCTCCAGAAGGAATTTATCCCATTTTAAAATAAATATCTAAAGCAGATGACAGGATTTACTCTCTCAGAATTCTTAGATGTCTCCATTAAGCGCAGGAATAGTCAAAATGACCAGCCATAATTTTGATTAAAGTCTTAGAATACAGAACTTTGTAAAGAGTAGCCTCACTTTTAGATGCTTTGTTGAAATAAGGAACATTTGCTCACTTAGCTTAGAAATGAACTGTGTGAGGAAAATCAGTTAATGATTTTTTGACAGTGTGACATGAAGTCTAATCATATGGTGGGATGTGTGATGTGATAAATGGTAGGTTCATGAGTAAAGCCCCTGCATGTTAGCATGCTGTGCACCTTCTCTCAGTCAGCTATGCTGAGGTGAAACCTCTCCAGAAGTATCCTCAGAAGACATCAGAGGAAAAATGGGAATGGGACAATGACAAAATCAATTCACCTGGCATTAATAAGAAGTACAAGCATATATCTAGAGGACAAGCTCTACTTTCTATGAGAATAATGCTCACTTTTTATTTATTTTCCCCTTCCTAATGAAGATATGTGGGGAATGCTGCTGATTTTAGTGGTGCATGTATAAAATTACAATGTCTCACTATGATAAGAGTGATCTAGTTTTTCACATATCTAAAAAGAACGTGTTAAACATACCTTAAAATACCAATAAAATGCCAGTCAGCAAAAACTGAAAATAGAAATGTAAGTCAATTATTAGAGAACAGACCCTGAAGATTGCAAAATGCAAATTTGAATCTATGTAGCTCTGAGAACATCTAAAATAGATAGAATTAAAATGACAATGACATTGTTTCAGCAATTTTGAGAGCTGATATAAAATATACAGATGTCTTCACAGGAATATTACACTATCCTAGACAAATTTGACTAAAATTAACAAGGATGAGTACACTAGTAAATTACTTAAAATAATATCATGGTGTTATGCAAAGACTTTTCTTTGGATATGTTAATTCATATAGTAAAAAATAAGGAGTTTTTCCAAAACAAATCAATAAAAGCACAACAAAGATGCAACTGGAATAATTTCTAATACACATGCACATAGGACTCTGAAAAACTAAAGGCTCTGTCACTATTTCTATTTTACCATAAATCCATACAATAATTCTTTTTTAACTTGTGTAAGAGGATGTATACTGTAAGGAAACGAGTAGCATGGTTCTTTGTGTGAGTTGGTAACATTGACAGTTCTTAGTATTAAAACAGGATGTCTTATTCCAATAGGTAGTTTTTGACCAGTAGATGTGAATTCAGAGCATAGCATTTGTTGATGGGGACATGATGTCTTCACAGCATGCGTTGAGGAGTGTGGGGATGCTTCAGACCGATCCCAGCCTTATAGATAGGATTGAAAGCCTGCTAGCCCCAGAAGCGCCTGAGGTGTGTTCTGAGCACATGCACACCAGTTAAGTGCTGTCCAGAAGGAATCCAGCTTCTGTGCTCTAATCTGGCACTGGGGGAGTGGACAGTCGATGGTAGATCATCTTCAAAACTCACTCCTGAGCCAAAAAAAAAAGCTAACATGGGAACATCCATAGACCCTAACAAAAAAACCCTCAGTTATACTAAAAGCACCAGCTGTATTAGTTTACCCTTTTCAGAGTCCTGCATTCATTCAAATGTGGGACTGATAAGTCTGTCTGAGGAGACATGTGGCATAAACCTATATTCCCCTAAACTCTGTAAAACAATGCCATTTACCTGCCATACTACTCTAGCTGACAGATGTATGGAAGAAAGTAGACTGAACCTAATCTGTTATCTCCAAAATACTGCTGTGAACTACGTTATATAAAAGTCATCCTATTGAAGGAGTGCAGAGGTTTTAGGTGTGCTAGTGAGGTCTCTTTTGGAAAACCTCATAGTTGTTACATGCAGTCTCCTCTGGAGACTAGTCCCTTTTTTCTCCCTTTTTAGGAACAGACTTTGTTGATTTTATTGGCTCTAGCTTCAGTGCTGCAGCATCTGGTCACAGCTTTATGGATTCTGCATGTATCCCTTGGAAGAGC
>NW_010183318.1:27018-30436 GCF_000695765.1 Mesitornis unicolor
AAGTCCCAGCTTTGAAAAACAAGCTTCAGTTTAAATCATCAAAGGATCTTACCATTCACATATTTTAAAAGCTTTACTAGTGCAAGCATAATTAGCCTCTTTCCATTGATGCACAAAGTGGAGTGCAGGATGGCTGTATACTGAGTCAATCATAAAGTTTAGAGCCTTGGTTATCAACTTACTTCCATTGCAGAAATAGTACTGGTCAAGGACAGCTGAAACAAACTTGTAATTATCGAGTAGACAATGCAACTCACACCCAGAATGTCTAGAAATCTGAGGATAATCATGCAAACTGACAACTCTGTTATGTGATGCAGAAAGCAAACAAGTCAGAAGTATACACAGTATTGTCATCGATAAGATAAAGCAGATAAAGATTTTATAGATAATTTTTTCTGAGATAGATTTCATAACAATCATAAAGTTTTTGAGAAGGGATGAAAATATCTAATGTCTTTATAACCCTAAAACAAATATGTTGGGCACTGGGTTGAGATTTGATCTGGGATTTTTTAAAATTTCTTTGCAAAAAACTCAAAAAATGTCATGAAGTAATAACACTATTCCAATCAAATTAGGAAGCATTTGAGATATACAATAAATGAATTGTAAATGAAATATGGTGTCATTGTAGTGTCTTAAGATGCTTAAGTATTCCTATCATATATTCTTACTATTTGGAGGTTTACATAGGGTTTTATTACATTTGTTTTCAGGGTATTTTCCTTATCTGTTAGGTAAGTTACATGTAGACTATACCATTTGTTGAGACTCACAGTATCTAAAATTTTATTATGTAATATTTTCTTCATATTTTTACTTACACATAAAAAGTCCTCCCCAAAACAGTACGGTCAAATAGCAAGTTGCTTTGAAGCTATCATGATGAAGGAGGAGTTTATTAATGGTATCCAGAAAGGTCACTGTGACACTGCTAAGAAGAAAATATGGATATAGAAATTTGGAGATGGGTTGATTCATTTCACAGAGGTAAATACTCAGTGCTGCATAACTGTCTCCTTTTAATTAGCTTGTCAAAAGATTTTGACAAAGACCTCCAGTGGATTACTGAGTAAACCTGAATTGCAGATTACCTCTATTGAATCATTTATTGTCTTTCAGAGCTTTTAATAGAATTGATCTAATCAAGCCTGTTTTATTTTCTTATCAATTTTCTGCTTCTCTTTTCTTTGCATTACCACAAGGTTTTCCAGCAAGACCACTTTTTTTTTTCTTTTCTGTTTAACATAATAAGACTTTGTTGAATACACACTCTAGATCTTCCTTGATACTTTTATTTGGGCTTCTCTACCTATCAATTTATCAGAGAATGTTATGTTCCTAGGCTTTTTCTTTCTTTTTTCTTTCTTTTTTCTTTCTTTTTTCTTTCACTGGTTGTAAATGTAAACTATGTAAACAGATTACAACTTCAGTTTAAAACTACAACATTAACAGAAGTTGCTGTTGGAAGTAGATAGGCACTTACAAAGGGAGCTAAATGGCATTCATTACCTTCCTGAGTATCCCGTTGACTGTTTCACTTTATAGTTGTACATCTCTAAGTATAATTTCATACCATCAAAGTGTATTGCAAGAACTGTGTTATTGATATACAGATATACACTTTCATTAGAATTTGACAGATTTGGGAACACAAATCAGTAAAAATAGATTTGTCAACTGTTTTCTGACTTAGAATTCAAAGGAATTGGAGGGATGGGAGAAAAAGACTGATTGTTTTTTCCCATTAAACATATCCAAACACAGGTAACACCTACTCTATAAAGTCACAGAATCACACAATGCTTTAGGTTGGAAGGTACTATTAGATGTTATCTAGTCCAACTTCCCTGCAGTGAGCAGGGACATCCTCAACCAGATCAGGTTGCTCTGAGCCCTGTCCAACCTGACTTTGACTGTTTCCAGGGGTGGGGCCTCTACCACCTCACTGGGCAACCTCTTCCAGTGTTTCACTAACCTCATTGTAAAAAATTTCTTCCTTACATCCAGTCTAAATCTACCCTCCCTTAGTTAAAAGCCATTACTCCTTGTCCAGTCAGAACAGATCTTGCTGAAAAGATAGTCCTCATCTTTCTTAAAAGCTCCCTTTAAGTACTGAAAATCCACAGTAAGTTCTCCCTGCAGCCTTCTTTTCTCCAGTCTGAACAACCCCAACTTCCTCAGTCTGTCCTCATAGGAGAGGTGCTCCAGCACTTTGATCATTTTTGTGGCCCTCCTCCAGACCTGCTCTAACAGTTCCATGTCCTTCTTGTACTGAGGACTCCAGAGCTGGAAATGGTATTCCAGGTGAGGTCTCACCAGAGCAGAGTTGCAGAATCACCTCCCTTGCCCTGCTAGCCATACTCCTTTTGATGCAGCCTAGGATGTAGGTTGCTTTCTGGGCTGTGAGCATGTATTGGTGGTTCATGTCCAGCTTTTCATCCACCAGTACCCCCTGGTCCTTTTCCGCAGGGTTGCTCTCTATCACATCATTCTCCAGTCTGTACTGACGATGAGGTGCAGGACTTTGCACTTGGCCTTGTTGAACCTCATGAGATTCACCTGGGCCCACTTCTCCAGCTTGTCCAAGTCCCACTGGACAATATCCCATCACTATGGTGTGTCAGCTGCACAACTTAGCTTGGTGTCATCTGCAAACTTGCTGAGGATGCACTCAGTCCTGCTGTCTATGTCATTGATGAAGATATTAAACAGCACTGGTCCTAGTATGGATCCCTGAGGGACACCACTTGTCACTGTCTTCCATCTGGACATCAAGCCATTGACCACAACACTCTGGATGCAACCATCCAACCAACTTCTTATCCACCAAATGGTCCACTCATCAAGAGCTTATAGCCCCAATTTAGAGAGAAGGGTGCTGTGGGGGACCATGTCAAAGGCCTTACTGATGTCCAGATAGATGACATAACATTGTTCTTCACTTGTTTGCTTATATAGTCACTCAATCAAAAGCCACCAGATTAGTCAGGCAGGACTTGCCCTAGGTGAAATCATGCTGGCTATCTCAAATCACCTTTCTGTCCCCCATATGCATTAGCATAGATTCTAAGAGATTCTGTTCCATGATCTTCCCAGCCACAGATGTGAGGGTGATAGGTTGGTGGTTTCCATGATCTTCCTTTCTACCCTTTTAAAAAATGGGCACAATGTTTCCTTTCTTTCATTCACCAGGGAATTCACCTGACTTCCATGACTTTTCAGATATCATGGAGAGTGTCTTGATGACTACATCAGCCATTTCCCTCAGGACTCTGGGGTGCATCTCATCAGACACCAAATGATGTATGTTCAGCCTATACATTGCACATTTTTGCACAGTGGAAGTGTGAAAAGTACAGAGAGTGCGCAACAGTATGAAGAAAAGAGACTGAAGAAATCTGCTTCTCTTTCC